>NW_010509701.1:22944-41227 GCF_000687285.1 Phaethon lepturus
CTTATTCACCTCGAAATTACTTCGATTACAAATACCCTCTCCTTCTTCTTTCTCTACTTACTCTGACCATGCACACTTACTGCAGCCAACACATGCACAATTATTGCAACTAGGTGAGAAACAGTGCAGTTCTGACACAGAATATCAAGAAATAGCCCTGCCTTTCTTACAGGATCTTAATCCCCAGCTGTCACAATGACAGTGACAAATGCCACAGCTTAGTGGAATGGATTAAAAAAATTACTTTCTTGAGTGCTTTCAGCATAAAGATGTTTCACTATTGTATTATTTATAAAATGTCATTAAATAACTTTGAGTCTTTTAAATTCAATGAACAGCACAAAGTATCATTGTTTCCTCATTATTTAGGGTTTTTATTTTAAACTACATTTTCATGAATTTGGAACTCTGACACTGCAAAGAATCCAGTTGCTCAAAATTAGTCCTCGGTTAACTTGATTTCCTGTACTGCAAATAAAATATAATGTAGAACACACATTCATATGTGTGCAATCCCTCTTCAGTAAGAATTTTTTTTAAAATATTATGAACATTAAAGTTGTCTACTGTATTTATTTTAGAAATACATTACAGAGAATTATTTTTGTGGCATTTTCTTATTTTTCAGCTAAACAATAAAAATACGCTCTTGTGTTTCAAAACAGCACTATGGTTCAGAAATCTTTCTTGACTTTTGACTCTGACAACTTGATCAGGAAACTTAAGCTTCACAGATCTTTGGTTCTGAAAGTTCATATACACAAATTATATGCTCTGTTTTATAGTCTTGCTTTGAGATGGTAACTTTCTAAGATACTCTCTGATGAAAATATTTTGTCAAAAAAAAGGAAAATTATTAATGTCAATAAAATTAAAAATTAAAATTTTAAAAAATTAAAGTTTATCAGAAAATTTGATGGTTTTATTAAAGCCAAAAAACAGGAAAAAACACACACTTTCAACATAAGGTATTACTTTTTTATCAAAATACTAATGAGAATGACTGTTGATCAAACAAATATAATCAAATAAATATAGTACATATTTATCAGTTTATCAATGTTGGAAGAAGGGGCAGACAACTCAGTAAGAGTACAGGGATCTTGTTAGGTCATGCAGAGAGAAAATTAGCAAGGCAAGAGTACACCTAGAACTCAATCTGGCCACGGTCATAAGGGACAACAAAAAATGTTTTTATGAATATATTAACAACAAAAAGAGCCAAGGAGAATCTTCATCCTTTATTGGATGCAGGGGGGAACATTGTATCAGAAATAGTGTGGCCAGCAGGAGTAGGGAAGTGATTGTGCCCCGTATGCGGCACTGGTGAGGCCACACCTCGAATACTGTGTTCAGTTTTGGGCCCCACACTACAAGAAGGACATTGAGGTGCTCAAGAGTGTCCAGAGAAGAGCAACAAAGCTGGTGAAGGGTCTAGAGCACAAGTCTTATCAGGAGCGTCATATGGGATGGAATATCTCTTCGGCCGGCCTGGGTCAGCTGTCCCGGCTGTGTCCCCTCCCAGCTCCCCGGGCACCCCCAGCCTGCTCGCTGGCAGGCCAGCACGAGAAGCTGGACTGTCCTTGACTGCTCAGCAACAACCCAAAACATCAGCACGTTATCAACAGTTTCTCATCCCAAATCCAAAACACAGCCTCACACTGGCTTCTGTGAAGAAAATTAACTCTACCCTGACTGAAACAAGGACAGGTTCCAAAAATTTGCATCTAGGCAGAGCATAAATTAATTTTGCTTAAAAAGCAAACAAGGGAATGGCCTAAGTTGTAAACTACAGAGGAACTTTTTACAAAAGTTAAGAAGTTAAGTTAGGTCAACAGGTTCACACAGGCATTTATTCCCCTATTGTGACAGTGAAGATAAATTAGGCATTTCCTTTAAGAGGTTTATTTCTGTAGAGCCAAAATTTGGGTTCAGATATATGCATAATGAAGACGTCCCATCAGAAAAGAATAAGCTAGATTACACTGAGAGTAATCACATTCTAAAAATCTTGGAGGTTTTAGACCCAGTGCCTTTGTTGTAACTAACTAATTAAAATTAATAATTTTTGTTAGTTTCAGAAACAATTCAGAAATAATACACCTTTTTCTCCAATACTTAATAGTTTTTCAAGTAATCTTATAGTGGTGAAATCTAGTCATGAGGCTAGAATGGCAAAAAATTTTAAGTGTACTTGGCTTGCTGAGGAGGAAAACAAAGGAGACTCAGATCCATGCTCTTCAAGAGCTTCCCCTGGAGCAGTTGCTGTCTGCATCATGCTTTAGTGTGGAGTCTTACTACCACAATTTTGGTCTTTTCTTTTTTCCATTGTCTCTATTTTACAAACACGTACTCTTTACAAGAGTGAGGAAGTTATTAGAAGCAATTTGCTGGATGAAATTTGGAAATACCTTAGGAGGAGTGATTTGTCTAGAAACAGTCAACATGAATTTATTATAAAATAGAGGAGCTGGATTTCTTTTTTTAGCATGTAAGATTTCTCAAAGAAATTACTGTTATAGTCAACACAGAAGATAAAATTCTATGTGGCAATTTTAATTTTTTTTTTTAATCAGCTTTTCAGCTGTCTCTGTGGAGAGGTGTACTGGGTCTGGCTGGGATGGAGTTAATTTTCTTCAAAGCAGTTCATATGGACTTGTATTTTAGATTGGTGACCAAAACCAATGCTGATAACACACTCACGTTTAGCTGTTGCTGAGCAGTGCTTGCACAGTGCCAGGGCCTTCTCTGATTCTCGCTCTGCCCCCTCAGTGAATAAATAGGGGGTGGGAGAGTTGTGCACAAGAGGTTGAGAGGGTACACAACCAGGAGGATGACTCTAACTAGCCTGCCATATCATCATACTCAGCAAAAAAAAAAAAAAGAGGGGATTTCAGGGAGATTAGTCATCTTTTGCTCAGGAACTGGGTGGACATTGGTCTGCTTGTGGGAGGGGGCGAGTGATTGCCTTTGCATCACTTGTTTTGTTATCTTTCTCTCTTCAACTTCTCCTTCACTTATTAAACAATTTTTATCTCAACCCACAAGTTTTATTGCTTTTACTCTTCCTTTCATCCTCTCACTCTTCCTTGTCACCCATCTTACTGGGTGAGCGAGTGGCTGTGTGGTGCTTAGCTGCCCACTGGGGCTAACCCACAACAAGAATGTAAGGGGACAGATAACTCGTTGCACAGACAAATGGCTAGAAAATAAAACTGTTCTGATATGCAAGGAATCGCAGGAATCAGTACTCCTTAGGCAGGAAAAGAGGTATGCTGAGTCTCAAGGCAGGATTTATAGCTGTAGCATCCATTCATTTATCTTTAGACCTATTTAATTTCCTATATGGATTTAAAAAAAAATAAAAAAAAAAATTGCAAATGTGATTCTAATTTAGTTAGTAAAATTATGCCTTCAGTACATATGTATGTCCACAGAGTTTTAAGTTTGTATACACATCATGGCCATGATATTTTTTTTTGTTGTTGCACTGTGTTGACAGTATATGTTAGGTATTTAAAAGAAAAAAAAACATAAGAAATACATACATCAGTAGCTCTAGATTGTGCTAATTACAAAGCATTATTACACATTCAGTTTGCTTCACATATCTTCATTTTCTAGCTAATCCACTTCAGAAAAGAAAATTAGAATATCTCAACATTTCTGATTAAACATTAAAGAGAAGAACCAGCTAATGTTTTCAGAACTTAGAGGGTTTTTTCTTTTTAAAGATGAATATATTTAGTAGCACAGTAAAGAACAATGCCCTAGCTACTAAAAAAGGTTAAGTACTTGCACAGTTTCCATCCCTTCATTTTTGGAAAGAAGTCTAATAATAATAATTACATTTTATAATAGAATTTAGTGGCTGCCTAACTGTGTTTTGATTTCTTAGTATTAGTAGTTGGTGCTGTAATTGTTATTCCTTCTGATTGCAAGAGGTACAGTACTTAACCAGTTGGTTCTTATTTAACATTTCACATGCTAAACCATTTTTGAGTCTGATTTTTGGGTAATGAAGTAATCTATATTTAGATATTTTTCAGGGGATGATTCTTTAGGTATTTTTAGTTGAAAGTTAAATATGCACTTTTCAGGTACTAAATGAATAATGCTGTTAATATGCATAAAGATATGGGAATTTTTTTAAGCTGTGATTTAAAGTATTAATTATTTTTGATTGTGTTAGAAGAGAGAATAGAAAATAGACTTACATATCTGTGTTTTATTTAGTTGGAAAATTCACCCTTCCAACACACACAGTATGCAAGACCAGATCAACTATTAGATTAATAAAAAGGAATATTTGAATAGTGATGAGGTGCTGAATTGATACTTACTTATGTCAAACAAATCTACTAACTCATTTTATTTCTTAGATTGTATAGCGCCTGTCTCTGACATTTATCAAAGTATGACTGAGAAAGGAAAGATGACCATTATTAAGATTTCCAGTTTTCCTCTGAGTTTGTTTTGTCCATAACGTAAGTTAAAGCATGATTCTGCTCCTCCTCAGTAACAAATAGCATTGCTGCTCAGTCCCAAAACAGTCAGGCAGAAATTCCCACTGATCTCCTATGAGGCTAGGATTTCACCTAGCTATGTTTAGATTGGGGTAAACACATTCTACATGTATAAATTCCTTGTATTATTCTTACCTTAATTTCCTGTCCTACTGGATTACAGTGAAATAAATCTGATTTGTTATACTCTATTTACATTTCAGTGCTGGGCTAATTGCATTTGATTTCCTTTATGGCACTTCAAATAATATGAAATATAGAGACCAACACAGGAAAAGCTTTTTATTCTCTAGAATAAGAGTCAAAGGACTCCAGTATTAGCAATAATAAACATGAATAGGGTCACATGGAGCCTTCATACCATCCGCTTTTCTATTATGTCTCCAAGAATAAAGAGCTATGACTTTGAAGTACTTAAATTTCCAAATAATTATACCTGCTAATCTTTTGATTTCATATTACTTGCAGACTACTACTAATGTCTGTGGAAATTGGTGCAGTTACAAAGGTACTCCTAAACAGAACAAAATGTAGGACATGAGAATTACTTTTGCTTGTTATCCCTGTGTATTTTAGGACATGACACTTTCTAAGGCTATGGGAGCACCTAAAGTTACATGCACTGACACAAACAGTTTCACAGTAACCTGTAACAACAGATCAATGCTAGGAAAACTCTTCTGCCTCAGCTATTCAAACAGCTCACCCCTGTGTAATGATTTCAGGAGGAATATCTTCTAATACTACAGGGTTGTTTAATGGGCATCTTTATTTTTCGTTGACAGTGTAGTCATACTTTTCAAAGGGCAAGTACAAGGTCTATGGACATTTAGGTCCCATTTGAGTGCTCAGACTAGAACCAAATGAGAAGTAAATGGTCTTGTTATGGACTCAAGGTAAATTCTACACTGATTAAATAGGCCATAGTGTCTCAGTGAGAGACAATGGTTAACAGCAGTAAGGGTGGAAAAAAGCTGTTCAAGTGATAATGTCATCTTAAAAGTGTCCTCTTTGCCACTTCAGAAATGTAAAATTAAACCTGATGAATTTAGGACCTTCATTATAGCCTCCACCATGAATAACTTGCAGAAACGCAATCTGCTATCAGGTAAATTTGTGTTTAAGTGCTATCACCTAATTTCACAGAGTACACATATCTACCCTCTTTCCAAAACTTTCTGCTCATCTGTGTTTGTATATGCTGTTGCTTTCTCTGTCATCTATTAATCCACTTGAGAGACTACTTTCTGTGTTGTCTCCTACAGTGCCTGAGTATCACACTCCTAAGAATTAACACTAACAGCTCTAATTCTTAGCATTCTAACTGCAATTTTGAAATAAAAGATTAAATTCGCATTTTAATAAAATAGGTACTAAAATAACCTTGTAGATAAACAAAACTTTCCTCCTCCGTTGACTTTTATTTTAAAAATATTTTCAGATTTAGAGAACTTCTTTTACAAAATAACTGAAAGATCTGTATCACCTATATATAACACAAGGTCAGAGCACATTCAAAATTTATCACATACATTTTCCAGACATTTGAAGTGGTGATGAATGAACTGCAGAGAGAATTGTCTGTGGATAATCCAAATAATTCCTCTAAAAGACCCATCTAGTAATTATCATTTTTTTTCTTTAATTATAAATCCGTACTGCCTGGCTGAATGGGATGATGTTTATACATGGTCTTTTTTGATATTTATGTCATGAGATTGTAAAGAGAAGGGACAAAAAGAAATTATAAGGACATGTCTTTATGGTATCTGCAAATCAGAAGACCTCTGTGCTCAGCTCTCTCATTTCTTTTTGGCATCCTTTGTTTAAAGTAATGTGTATCAATATGGGTTTTTTTGCATAATAAGATATCACAGTTCTGTGCTTAAGAATTCATATAATTCTGTGATTTTAATTAGTTTAGCCACTGGGAAAATGAAATGCTTCAGTGTGCAGAAAGAGAAGTAGTGAATGAAAATGGATTCCCATGGAGATTTCCTAGCAAAAGGTTTACATTTATTTTGTGTAAATTTGGTAGTCAGCTTTTAATTCTTGCAGTATTTAGTTTATAGTCATATTTATTTAAAGCAGATTTTCTTGAAATATCAGCTATCAAGCAGTGACAATCTATTGTTTGGAAAAAGGTTGTCAGCATTGTCGGTAAGTGTGGTTAGTCCATCTTTCCATGTACACAATGCCAGCTAATATTAGTACACTAGTTATGAAATGTGAACAGACTTTAATAAAGCCATCAATATAAATGTGAATAGCTTATCCAGCTTGAACACTACTCTGTGGTAAGTAAGCTACTATCTTAGAAAGCAATAACTGGTCTGTGTTAGGCAACATTTTAGAATAAGCCATCATTCATGGACTACTCTCTTTTCCACCTTTTTCTATGATCTCTGCTCCATGAAACTATTGAAATTTTCATGTTGCTTTTTCCATGTTACCTCAGTTCCCTGTTCTCTACTACCATTTTTTTGATGCTCTCTGTTGATACTATTGACCAAACCCCGCTTCTGATCTTACATCACTTCCTTCAGTATTACTCATTCCTGTTCAGTAAAGGTTTTCCACCTTCATACTTGTATTTTGCCACTTTATTATCCTCTCCACTGGTCAGCAGAGGGGAGGTATTATGGTAAGCTTAGTTGTTATTACACCTTCAGTTACTAACTTTGTAAACATCTCCAAGAGCGGTAACTCTTCCTCATGTCTTTTCCCCTCTTTTCAGTTCATACCACTTGCCCTCTGCCATCTTTTCTGTCCTCAAACTAATCAGGTCTAAGAAAAATTTCAATCATCATCACCTCACTTCTACCACTTAAATTTTTTGTGTTGTCTATATTGAACCTCTCATGTCTATGTCTCTTTCATACCTGATGTTTTCCAGAGTGTTCTAGGTAATATGCAAACCCACAAACTTCTGCAGTTTACCATTCTCAGGTGGCTATTTGTATGCCCTAGGGACACTAGCGTATTTTTTTAATCTGTGGTTTTATGACATAGCTGAATGATCCAAAAGCATACTACCATCGGGAAGGTATCCCCCATTCCTGGTTACAGGGTGACATTTCCTTCTTGTAGGCAGGCACATCTGACCTCTCAGTAAGCTAGGCCAGACTGGCAGAATCACTGGCTGAGACTGGAAAGCATTTATAGAGATCATCTAGCCCAGCTCTATGTTCACAGCAAAGTCAGATAGAGCAGGTTGCCCAGGACTGCATCCAGTTGGGTTTTGAGTATTTCCAGTGATGGAGACTCGACAATACCTCTGCACTATCCAATTCAATCACACTCATAGTAAAAAAAATAAAAGTATTTTTTTATGCTCAGACAAAATGTCCTGTGTTTCAGTTTGCACCCATGATGTCTTGTCCTTTCACTGGACACCACTAAAAGGAGCCTGGCTCTGTCTTCTTTGGTCTCCCTTTTAGATATTTATATCAAAGAGGTATAAATATCAGCACGGTTAAGATCCCCCTGAGCCTTCTCTTCTCCAGGCTGAACAGCTTCACTTCTCTCAGCCTCACCTCATACGTCAGATGCTCCAGAGCCTTAATGATCTTTGTGGGTGGCCCTTTGCTGGACTTGGTCCAGTGTGTCCATGTCTCTCTTGTACCAGGAAACCCAGAACTGGACACATCACTCTGGATGTGGTCATATTAAGGCCCAGAAAACTCATGATTTTCCTGTGTCCTTCTGTGGTGTTGGGGTAATTCAAGTCCCCCATGAGGACCAGACTTGTAGAGTTGAGGCTTCTTCCAGTTGTATGAAGAAGTTCCCACCTAATTCCTCCTGATTAAGAGGCCTGGTAGCAGACATGCAGTGAATGTTACCTGTGCTGGTCTGCCCACTAACGTTGATCAACAAGCTCTTAGCTGGCTTATTATCCTTCCCTCAGCAAAGCTCCATGAATCCTTGCCACTTTCTCACAGAAAAATACTCATCCTCCTTGTTGTCCTGGCCCATCCTACCTAAAGAGTCTTTATCTATCCATGCCAGCACTACAGTCATGTAAGCTGTCCTTCCATGTCTCCCTCATCCCAGTGAGGCTGTACCCTGCAACCACACTGTAATACTTCTGTTTGGTTCCCCATGCTGTAGGCATTACTGTACAGCAGTTAAGAAAGGTACTCAGTGTGAACCTCACGAGGTTCAACAAGGCCAAGTGCAGGGTCCTGCACCTGGGTTGAGGCAACCCCCAGTATCAATACAGGCTGAGGGATGAAGGGATCGAGAGCAGCCCTGCCAAGAAAGACTCGAGGGTACTGGTGGATGAAAAGCTGAACATGAGCCAGCCATGTGAGTTCGCAGCCCAGTAGGCCAACCAGATCCTGGGCTGCATCCAAAGAAACGTGGCCAGCAGATCAAGAGAGGGAATTCTGCCCCTCTACTCTGCGCTGGTGAGAACCCACCTGGAGTCCTGTGTCCAGCTCTAGAGCCCTCAGCACAGGAAAGATATGTAGCCGCTGGAGATGGTCCAGAGGAGGGCCACAAAAATTATCAGAGAGATGGAACATCTCTCCTGTCAAGACAGGCTGAGAGAGTTGGGGTTGTTCAGCTTGAAGAAGAGAAAGCTCCAGGGAGACCTTACTGCAGCCTTCCAGTACTTAAAGGAGGCTTGTAAGAAAGATGGGGACAGACTTTTTAGCAGGGCCTGTAGCGATAGGACAAGGAATAATGGCTTTTAACTAAAAGGGGGTAGATTCAGACTAGATAGACGAAAAAAATTTTTCACTGTGAGGGTGGTGAAACACTGGCACAGGTTGCCCAGAGAGGTGGTAGTAAAACCATCCCTGGCAAAACTGAAGGTCAGGTTGGACAGGGCTCTGAGCAACCTGTTCTAGTTGAAGATGTCCCTACTCACTGCAGGGTGGTTGGACCAGATGACTTTTAAAGGTCCCTTCCAACCCAAAGATTCTATGATTCTATGATTTCCCTGAAGAGATATGAGTTTTCTCAGTAATGCTGGCCTCTTGGCACTTCCTTATTTATTTGAACATTCTTGAGGTAAGCCCACCCTGCCCTGTTCTGTTGTTATGAGATCTCTCCTGTCCACATCAGACTACATATCCTGGCCCACTGGGTCTACCATTCCCTCTGCATTGTAGGTCATTATCTCTTTCCTGTATTGTTCCTAGTCTAAAGGTCTCTGCAGCATGTTGGCCAGGCTGTTGGCAAAGATGCTTTTGCCTGACTTGATCAGATAGATCCAGTCTTTTCCTAGAGGACCTTAATCCTCAGAAAGCATCTGATTGTCATAATAGTCAAATCACTGTTGACACCAGCTGAGCCTATCAGTTGTTGACCTGGAAGATACATTCACTCCTCTTCAAGTACTATCCCCTTACTGGCAGGATCAAGAAGAAAATCACCTGGCCTCTGTGCCCTTTACCCCTGGCTCCACAGCCATGTAGCCACACTTGGTATGATCCAGGCTGTCCCTAGCCATTATTATTGGTACCCACATGGAAGAGTAGCAGAGGCAAAAATAGTACAAAGGGTGGACAAGCATTGGTGGTGTCTCTGCAATGTCCAATACCCAGGCCCTGTCAAGCAGATCTGTCTGATAGATCAGCAGATAGGAACATCCATCCTCCACAGCAGGCAGTTGCCCTCTGCTGCCACTCTGCATTTCCTTTTGGTGCTGCTGTGGGCCTCGGTCTCAGTTGACTTTGATTCTTCATTGGACACCTTTTCCAGCTCCCAAATTCTTGCCTGCTACCAGGGCATTGAACCTATTCAACAGATACAGAACTGCAGGTTGAACAGGAGCTGTCTTCCTGGTGCCAGAAGTCATGAGCTTCCTACCTTTACTCTCGTTTCCCAACCCAACAGGCACAGACCTTGCCTGCCCCTGCTTCGGTACAGTTGTGGATCTCAGGCTCTTGTACCCTCAGTATCTCAGAAAAGCTCAGATCACTCTCCTTTTTGTCATCTCTGATATCATACAGCCTCCTGACCTCTGCCCTGAAGTCCTTTCCTTGGTGACACAGAGGGTTCCCCGGTATACACCCCCTGTGGACAAGTAAATCCTCTGCTTCAGCAAGAGGCACCAAACACCACACAACGCAGACCTGCATCCTCTCTCAGGAGCTTGCTCTGCCTCGAGGCTCAGCTGTGCCAGGAGTAGTTGCTGCTGGGCTGGTGACAGGAGCCAGGCCTGTGGTGTGTCAGCACTGCTGCAGAGCCTGTGTGTGTTGTGCTCAGAAGAGCTTCTGGCCCTACTTCTGTGTGCTCTTGTCCTCAGGCCACCGCCTCCACTAGCTGGGCTTTCTACCAGGCACCCCCTAGGCACCAGCTGAAGTGCTGTTTTGGCCTTCCCTAATCATTGGAACAAAGCCCTTTGACCAGGAATAGCTGACAAAGTTTATAATCATATTGTCTGTCTCACCAAACATGCCTCAGGAGGAGGAGGAAGGAAGGAAGGAGCTGCATTCTTCTACTCAGCCCAGGAAAGGGTGAATGCTCCCATCTCTAACACTGTGTGCAAAAAGAGGAAGAATTATTGTTTCCTCCAGGCGTACTTGAGGATGTACTCTTCTACTCATGCGTATGTTTTCCTTCACTCTCAAGTTTCCAACAGAAGTGACTCATAAGTATAACTTCAGAGGAAGTTTCAAGGACGCAAACTTCAAGTCCAAGTGTGTCACTGAAACTCTGGACAAGATGCTGATGTCTGAGAACTAACTATGGCCTGGTTTAGATCCAGTTTGGAGGTACTTATTTTCCCCCAAAGTATCCCACTGGGTCTTTCAAAAGTGTCAAAGCAATGTATCTAACCCTGTAGTTGTACTGTTGAATACTACAAACTGCTTCACTAGATAGGAGTGTGACAGTTTGCAAAGATTTTGTCTAGTATGAATAAGCCACACCAGTTAACTTCAGCTGGATTATTGCTTTTCAGAAAGTTTTTTCTACAAATTAACTAGATAGATAAATGGATAAGTGGGCTTTTTTTCTTAAGCTTATAACTAAATTAATATTATTAATAACATTATTAAAGTTAAGTGTGAAAAAATCAACATTGTTGATAAAATATCAGGCATTTATTTTACAGACTGTTAACAGAAAGAGACAAGGGTGAAATAAAAATATAATACAGTAAAAAAAAAGGTCATAAGAATTAAGAATAGTGATGGTCTTCAGTTTAAGCTGTTTGTCTTCTCTGCTTTGGTCAGTTCATTATAGAGGCCTGTATCTTTTGTATGGTAATGGCCTACTTCTGAGAACTAGACACATGAATGAATCACATATTTAAAGATATGACTCACATGTATTTTAAATAATATGAGAAGAAAATATATGTAATTGTATTAAAACTAAATATTGTTAGAGGTTATGTAACGCCATCAAAATATTAATTTATAGCTAACATCTTTTCTACGTCTACTTGTGCTAGATGTTACAATTCTACTGGTTAGAATTATCCCTAGAAAGAGTAAAAAGGTGGAGGAGCTCAGTCTGACTTGTGCGTTTGCTATTCATGAGAAGAACACTGGAATTACATCTTGTTTCATAAAGTATGTATTAGATGTTTGATGTAAAACACTTCAATGTATTGTAACATATGTAAGATCATATATTAGACTACTACTGAATTCTTTTTACGTGTCTATGTATTTTAAAAAATACTAAATCATTGGAACAAATTATTCAAAATAGGAATACAAGGTTGACCAAATGAAGTAGGGCTTCTGTTTTGGCATGTAATGCCAACATGTAAAAAAATTCAAGCTGTTGTCCTTTGTCACTGTGGGACAATCTATTTGACAATTTAAGTATGTGTAATGTCTGGTCAAAGGGTTAATACAGGAAGTACCTGTCCATTTCGGTCACCATCTGAAAGGTTTCAGTTGTCAAAGGAAACTAATTAAACACATACCTATTTCAGATCAAGTAGCCAGCTCTTCCTAGACTTAAAAGGATGCAGACAACTGAGTAGCCTTAAGGTAATAAAAAAAGTAACAGAACTATCAAAAAGATAAATTTGTGTTGCTTAGAGATACTTTTTGTTTGAGGAAAAAATAAAAAAAAAAAAGCCTTGCTCATTGGTAAGTTCAGGAACTGATTGAATTTGTGCTTCATTATGCAAATCCCTTACTTAACAGTAAAACAAAAATAGAAAAGTCAAAGGAACTTAAGATTTTAATCATAAAAAGTTAGATAAACAATTATGGTTATCAGACCAATATTAACACTGCCACATTGAGTTATATAATATTTTGTGTTATAGATTTTATAATAAAGTTTATAATATTCCTTTTATATAATCCACTGAAGTTATTAATGAATTCTAACAATAGTCCTCTATTACATAACTGAGAAAGATGGAGAAATTATATGTTTTTGCCAAACGTAACAATATCTGTATTTAAAATTAACAGGGCCAGGATAAGAACTCATTTATTATTTAGTATTTGATGGAGTTCATATGCTCATTTTAGACACCACCACAGAGTTTCTGTTTATTGGGTAGCAGAAAGCTGGCAGAATATTTTTTGAAGAATATCTTGGTTTTCATTCTGTTGTTATAAAATGTAGGTACAAATACATCTGAAGAATTACAGAATTATAATTGTTTGATAATATCTTAATAAGGAACCTTTCTCAGATCCAAGACAGACAGGAGAGGCAAAGTTACACTGGAGTAGGAAATTGCCTGGTAGTTAAAGCCTTCACCTGAGAAAGCAGAGGCACAGGCTTGGATTCTGGCTTTGGTTAGTGAATGCAGACTATGCTTGTAAGGACAGATACAATCTTTTTCCTGCTAGCCTTCTCCCTCAAGAAATAAATTAGAAAGAGCCTAATCCCCAGCCAGAGAGACAAGACCCTGCATATTGCATGCCAATTCTCTCCAGCCACTGGATTATAACTATTTTGGGTGAGATTCATTATTTTTGGATTTTCTTGTCTATTTTTTCCAAATGAAAGAAGAAAAGAGACCACAATCTCATCCCAGTAAATTATTTAACCTAGGTCAGTAGAGAATATTTCACAACTGTTCCTATGTCTGCGTAAGGCAATTAAATTAACATCACTGTGGAAAGTCTGAGTCTAATTGTGAGAAATGGCACACCAGCATTTGAGCTCCCTGACTTTTGGGCACTTCATTCGTAACAATTAATTTTTTATTAATTGATTAGGATTCACTACTAATGGGCAACATAGATATGTTATCAGGGGAGTTACTGCTTTGTTAGAGGGCATGGCTGCAGGGGGTCCAACAGCAAAGTCTGGAGAGGCTCCTGCCCTACCGCTTAGTGCGGAGTAGAGGAGCTCTCTGGCTGAGCATGCCGGAGGGCATAGCCTGAAATGGATGAAGAGCAGAAGTAAAGCTAAAATCACTCCCTGCAGAGCAAGGGAAAAATGAACTAATTATCTCTGTGGAGAGACCTGCTAGGGAGTCAGCTGGATAGTGCACCAACAAAGTTGGGAGGAGGACTCAGGGCTGAGATTACTTGAGCCTGGTTGGGGAAGAATAATCTGAGGACAAGGATTACAAAACTGCAACACATTTTAGGCAGAGATGCAGGTTAGGCTAGTACCTAGAAGAAAGATCTGGTGAGCACTGAAAGAGGTAAACGTATTGAAGTGTCCTGGAAGGTGAATATAGGAATACCATTTTTGATGCCCGTGAACTTTTATTGTATGTATTAAACAGTAAATACTACAGAGAAGGCTGAAAGATTTGAGAAATGTTGCTCAAGGCAAAAAATACTGCAGCAGGTGGGAAAGGTGATTCAGGGAAGTTGGAATTGGTTCCAAGACTGTCCTGTGAGAGGGAGATAGGAAAATCAGTCAAAAGGTAGGAGACACATGTTCTTGTCATTAGGGAAAAATAAAAAAGAGAAAAAAAGTTTAGGACTGTTTTCTTTCTTTTTTTCGTAAGGCTGGGTTTTTAACTTTTGTCAAGCAACAAACTTAGAACATTTTCACAGTTTGAAAAGGGGCTAATTTTCATCCAGTGTAAGATTAAATTAAAATCTGGTATTTATTGCTAGAGAAAAGATCAGAAATGAAGACTTCAGTGAAGTTATACATCTTTGGTATAAAAATATCTTTCAAAGGATATAGCATTAGAAAAATTGTTGACTAACAGAAAGTATGGTTGTTGTCTGAGTGAAGGTAACTCAGGTATTTACTATCAGGGCACAACTAATAGCTGACCAGTACCCATTTCATCCCTGTGTGCTGTTAACCTGGTATGCAGCACCAAAAGAGAGCTCTCCCATATCACAATTTCTCCAAATGTTTTCCATAAACTGCTTGTCTACCTTAAGATATAAAAGTGCACATTAAATGGTTGCAAGCAGAGTGAAAAAATTGTTTATTTTCTGTCACTTTTTACTCACATTGGCAGGAGTCTTTTTTAAGATTGAGTTTTATAAGAGGGGAGGATTTGTTTACTCAGCAATGTTCTTGAAAATCTATGACATCCTTTATTTTTTCAAGTGAAAAATAACTAGCACTTCTTTTTCCTTCCTTGACTTTTCACTTAAAGCTGGTTGAGAGTGAAACAGATTATGAAGGGAGGATTGATGGAAAGATGTTCAGGATCTCCAATCAGAATAATCCTGTATATTTTCTTTTAGAGTGTTTGTATTACAAAAAAAAATTTCCTTTGAAAACATGTTTTCCTGTTACTCATGTTATTTCATGTTATTTGTCTTTAATGTTATTAATGTTCCAGTTATGTTTTAACTATTATTTGGTTCCATTATGTTATGTAAGTTGCATATGAAAATTAGTAGAAATACTTTGGATTATTGCACACGAACATCTGGGAAGTCATTGAAAATTTTTCATGCATTGTTAAATAAAACCTAGCAGTTAGAAAATAACCTTTCTTTTTTTTTTTCGTTATCAGAATATTAGTATCATGACATTAAGTAAGAATAAGATATTATCTGGAATACTATTTACAGATCTGGTTATTCATTTTGATAAAATAGTTAAACATAACTAAATTCAGAAGAGGTTACTAGGACATATAGAGCACATGTTACAAGAGTACCTGAAAAAATATTACTTCCTTAGCTTAGTAAAAGAAAGCTTGAAGAAGAACATGATTACATTCCACAAATATTAAGTAGTTTACACCTATCCTAAAGCCCGTTCTGAAAAGTGAATTTGTTGTATTTATGAAGGGATTACATTATGTGCATGTCTATGAAAGTAGGAAAAGGGTCCAAAATTCTTGTCTGTTCCTTACTTTGTGTCAGTTGAATTCACTTCTGCAGCAGCTATGCATTTACTTCTTCTATTCTGTTCTGCACCTTACCATTCCTTTCTGCCAGGCAGGAACTATTCTTATTATAGCCTTCTCACACTTTGTGTACCAACTCTCCTACAACTTGAAATTAACAAATATTCCTATTATTTACTTTATTTACATTGAATTTCCTTCAACAGATCTTCCTTTTTACAGTTCCATAGCAGTTGAACAAAGCCTTCTGTGATTCCAGTATTGTGCCTTTTCCGAAGTATAAACTACAAGCATTTAAGTGGTGGTAAGTATATAAAGTACAGCTGAATCACCCTTCAACTCTATGATAGGAACAAACTGAATGTACTCAGAGGGGAATGTAATGCTCAGAAGTAATGGCCATTATTGGCCAAAGTATTTACAGTGACATTTATTTTCTTCCCTGTTTGAACATACACATTCTGTATCATGTTCACACATTCACAGGATCTCTCTTATGGAGAATTAATGACAGAATGACCTTTCTTTATGCATAGGTAATTTTTTCTTTCTGGATTCTGTGTGGTTATTGCCCTGATCTGTTCCATGTTGTTCTACAGACAGGACTTCTAAATAATAATTCTCTTAAAATGGTGGGGGTTTCTGATCACTTCTATTACTCCCTCTCTCACTTACCACAGAGCAAGCCTGTTGCACTGGGCTCTCCAAAGGCCTAACTTGAATCAATAGATAAGGTTTATCTGCTAACATATCTACTCAGTGCTACTCTAGATACCGGTTTCTGTATATTAACTACAACAATATACTTGGACAAATATGTTTGGTGTGAAAATTTGAGATCAAGAGAACTGTATTTAGCTCTTCTTTCTAAATCTCAACAGAGCTGAGGTTGCAGCTAAGTTGGGAGGGCAAGGATATGTATGTATACATATATACATGTTCACATTAAGTGTCTCTTGTAACATAAAATGCACTGAATTCCTGAATGGCTCCTGGACTGTGGCTTAGCAGTTTCCAAAACACATTGATTTAGATGAATCGCTAATATCACAAGGATTACACCCGTCTGGAGCTCAGTGCCAAATCTCTCATTCATGTCAATAAGATTCAGGGGCAAGCACAATTTTTTAGAATAGGTATCTTTTATTTACAATGTTATTTTTTTCTGCTACTGCATTTACTCAAGGGCTGTAATCTATGTACAGGTTTTTTTGTTCTCATTTAAGGCCACTGACATGGTGGTTAGTCTGCTTTTCACAGAATCACAGAATCATTAAGGTTGAAAAGATCTGTAAGATCATCAGGCCCAACCATCAACCCAACACCCACCATGCCCATTAAACCATGTCCCAAAGTGCCACGTCCACATGTTTTTTGAACACTTCCAGTGATGGTGACTCCACCACCTCCCTGGGCAGCCTGTTCCAATGTTTGACCACTCTCTCAGTGAAGAAATTTTTCCTAATATCTAATTTAAACCTCCTCTGGCACAGCTTGAGGCCATTTCCTCTCGTTCTGTTGCTAGTTACCTGGGAGAAGAGATCAACCTCCACCTAACAACAACCCCCTTTCAGGTAGCTGTAGAGAGCGATAAGGTCTCCCCTCAGCCTCCTTTTCTCCAGGCTAAACAACCCCATTTCCCTCAGCCGCTCCCCATAAGACTTGTGCTCCAGACCCCTCACCAGCTTCATTGCTCTTGTTTGGACATGCTTCAACAACTCAATATTCTTCTTGTAGCGAGGGGCCCAAAACAGAACACAGGATTTGAGGTGTGGCCTCACAAGGGCGAGTGGTGGTCAGGGGAGCACAATCACTTCCTTACTCCTGCTGGCCACACTATTTCTGATAAAAGCCAGCATCTGTTGGCCTTCTTGGCCACCTGGGCAAACTACCGGCTCATGTTCAGCTGGCTGCCAACCAGCACCTCCAGGGCCTTTTCCACCTGGCAGCTCTCCAGCCACTCCTCCCCAAGCCTGTAGCGTTGCATGAGGTCGTTGTGACCGAAGTGCAGGACCCGGCACTTGGCCTTAGTAAACCCCCTACAGCTGACCTCTGCCCATCGATCCAGCCTGTCCAGATCCCTCTGCAGAGCCTTCCTGCCCTCCAGCACATCAACACTCCCACCCAACTTGGTGTCATCTGCAAACTTACTGAGGGAGCACTCGATCCCCTCATCCAGATCATCAATAAAGATATTGAACAAGACCAGCCCCAGAACCGAGCCCTGGGGAACACCACTTGTGACCGGCTGCCAGCTGGATTTAACGTCATTAACCACAACTCTCTGGGCTCAGCCATCCAGCAAGTTCTTTACCCAGCGAAGAGTGCACCTCTCTAAGCCAAGAGCCGTCAGTTTCTCCAGGAAAATGCTGTAGGAGACACTGTCAAAGGCTTTATTAAAGTCCAGGTAGACACCATCCACAGCCTTTCCCTCAGCCACTAGGCGAGTCACCTGGTCATAGAAGGAGATCAGGTTGGTCAAGCAGGACTTGCCTTTCATGAACCCATGCTGGTTGGGCCTGATCCCTTGGTTGTCCTGCAG
>NW_010509701.1:41266-53314 GCF_000687285.1 Phaethon lepturus
GGTCATCTCTGACCCAAATTCACAGACAATAGTCACTATTCATGAGTGATTCTAGCAGCTTTTTAATGGGAAAAAAGAAGTAACTCTTTTGGTGTGGTATCATAAAAAGGGCCATCCTTGAGCTTAAAAAAAAGGCTCTATTTCAACAATATCAACTAGAAACGTGTTTGGATTTACAAGTTCCAAATGCAAAAACCAGAACACAATTTAAGTCTTAAATTTAAGTCACATGGTATAAGAATAATAATCCAAATCTAGAAATGTATTCTTGAGAGTCCTAGTTATAGTCACTTCAGGACAACTATAGCCACATAGACATTGGCATCTACTGTCATTATTCATTCTCCAGTTGTCCTGTCATATCTGCCACATGCAGAGGTTTGGGATACCCTGTGGCTTTTGAGATAGCAATCAACATCTGTAGATATGGCAACTATGTCCAGCCTTGTAGCGTCTAACTGCATCTTCTCTTCTGATTCCATAATGCTTGTGGTATTGGCAGCCCAGCTGGAAAAAAGGAAATAGGTGATGCTTTGTATCCTGAAACTGGAAAGGTAAACAAATGCCAGTGAGCTCTCTACCTACTTATCTGTTACAAAAATCCTTTTTTTTCCCCTTTCTTTTTCTGAAGTACCCATGCTATATACCATGCTGAACACATATGAAACTTTCTGTTTGCATCCATTGTGTGCAGAGCTAGCCTCCTCTTCTGGGATATCTAGGGACATAGAATGTGAGCTAGTAAGAGAGTGTGATTAATCTGCTGTTTCACACTAGATCCTAATTTTTCTCTATTGATAACAAAGAATAATCTAGACAAATAAGTTTGATGTGTAAGTCCGTAGTATAGATGTCTGTATTTTGTCCTTCTTTTTAAATAACAGGAGACTTCAGGGTAGAACTCGGTGCTTCGGTAGGCAGCAGGGAGTTCTGCTGCATGGGGACAGCACTTGACTTAGAATTTGATACTCATAGCAAGGAAGTTGCTGGTAATTTAGGCATCTCCAGCATGAGGGTGTCATTGAAAGGATCTTTCTATATCTCTTTCCTGAACCCAGAAATTAATTTTTACCTAAATCTCACTTTCAGTGTGAAAATATATACTCTTGCACTTGTTGAAATTCTTATCCTACTTCATCTTAAAATAATAATAAATTCCCTGTATACTGGAAATCATACCTATGGTCTTGTCATGCACTGCTGTAAATTAGAGTTTAAATTGTACTGACATGGATAGACATACTGTCATTTAAACCAGTTATAAGTCAGTGTAGCTTTACTTAAGTTGACCGAATCTTTGCTGATTTTCATCAGCAAAAGATCTATCATGCTGAATTTATTTAAAGTTTAGTGAATTGTATTGAATTGGTAACTGTAACATAGTAATTGCTTTGATTTGTGTGATATGTAGAAGATTTTATTATACTTAGCGCCAATTAAAATGCAGTGTAATCCTAGATTTTTCTTGCAAATGCACAAGATATGCTGAATTTTTGTTTGTTTGCTTTTTTAAGAAAACAAAGTATTTATCACTGGTTCTGGAATGTAAGCTAGCTGTTATTGTTTTATATCTGCTGAAGAAAATCAAGGTTTCATTTCATACATTAAGCAGGGTGAATCAGATTGCATATGACACCTTTCCTGTGTGACGAATGGGTTTGTAAAGTATTACTTGCACAGCATAATGGTAATTTGTCTACTCAGTGGCTGTAACAAACGCATTACATTTTTGTTTAACGGTTATAATTCATCATTTCAATACATGAAATACATGCAAATACTTTATTCTCAACAGGGGATAAATAGGATGTCAACACTAAAGTTACATTTGTTTCCCAAAAGCAATGATACTAATTCATTCTTCTGTCTCCCCATAAGTAGGAACCAGGCTGTGATTGTGGGACTGCTTTTTTAAGAACAGTCAAAAATTATACTGAAGAAAGAACCGTGCTGCATGAATGTTCCATGCTTATTTGAGCAGGTGTAACACTATGTGGAGATGTCATAGGACACATTTATTTTTAAGTCTATTTGAGACAGAAATTGTGACTGCTTTATTTGTTGATATGGGCTTAGACAATATCAAATCTCTAAGTACATCTAAATGATCAAATCTCTTTTTCCTTGCACAACTCCTTAGAAAGTTTTTCTTTCCCATGTCAGCTTAAAAGAAAAATCCCTAACTTCAGTAGATCTTTTAAAATACAATAGCGTAACCAGAGAGAAAAATATTCTCATATTGCATGAAATATTTGCAATAGAAAGTCTCAGTAGCAATATTTACGATAAACAGAGATATATGCACCCATTGTGGCTTTTCTGTGATGGGCATGTAATAAATTATTTCAATCTAATCTATTATATAAAACAAATGCATGATAATAATTATTAATCTCATTTAATGTTACTCTGAGATGATCTCAGCTGGGTTTTAAGATCTCAACAAGTTTAGCACAGTAGTGGTCATTTTTATGACTGAACGAGTAATTAAAAGTTGCAGAATTCTGAAGAGGATTTCTTCTAGATTAGAAAATAAGAAGTAGGTTTAGTATTTCTTCAGATGCAGTTTATGAAGAGAAGAGAAGAGAAGAGAAGAGAAGAGAAGAGAAGAGAAGAGAAGAGAAGAGAAGAGAAGAGAAGAGAAGAGGAGAAGAAGAAAATATTTCAGTTGGAAGGGACCTACAACGACCATCTAGTCCAACGTCCTGACCAATTCAGGGCTGACCAAAAGTTAGAGCATGTTGTTAAGGGCATTGTCCAAATGCCTCTTAATCACTGGCAGGCGTGGGCCATCAACTACCTCTTTGGGAAGCTTCTTCCAGTGTTTCACCACCCTCTTGGTAAAGAAATACTTCTTAATGTCAAGTCTCAAACTCCCCTGGAGGAGCTTTGAACCATTCCCATGCATCCTGTCACTGGATACCAGGGAGAAGAGCTCAGCACCTACCTCTCCACTTGCCATCCTCAGGAAGCTGTAGAGAGCAATGAGGTCACCCTTCAGCCTCTTTCTTCAAACTAGACAACCCCAAAGTCCTTAGCCTCTCCTCATAAGACATTCCCTTCAGCCCTTTCACCAGCCTTGTTGCCCTCCTCTGGATGCATTCAAGGACCTCACCTTACGGTGAGGCTGCACCAACACTGAATACAGCGGGATAATCCCCTCTTTCACCAGCTGGTTGTGCTGTGTTTGACGCACCCAGGATGCGTTTGAATGTCGTTTGCCCTCTTGGATTCCAGGGCACACTGCTGATTTATATTGAGCCTGCTGTTCACCAGCACCCCCAGATACCTTTCTGCAGGGCTGCTCTCCAGCCACTCCTCTCCCAGGTTATACTTGTGCCAGGTGTTACTCCGTCCCAGGTGCAGAATCCAGCATTTGGACTTGTTAAATTTCATCCCATTGATGGTTGCCCAGTGCTCTGATCTATCTAGATCCTTCTGGAACACTCTTGTCCCTCAACAGAGTCAATAGCACCTCTCGGTTTGGTATCATCAATAAACTTGCTAAGGGTGCATTCAACTCCTGCATTCAGATCATTGATAAAGATATTGAACAGACTGGCCCTAGAATTGAGCCCTGAGAAACACTACTGGTCACTGGTCACCAGCCAAATGTACTCCCATTCACTACAACAATTTAAGCCCAGCCCTTCAGCCAGTTCTTTACCCAGGGCACTGTGAACCCACTCATCTCACAGTTGGACAACTTGTCCAGAAGGATGCTGTGAGGGGTAGTATCAAAAGCTTTACTAAAATCCGGAAAAACTACATCCACCACCTTCCCTCCATCCACTAGGTGGTTGACTTTATCATAGAAGGATATCAAATTAGTTAAGCAGGACTTTCCATTTCTGAACCCATGTTAACTGTGCCTGATGACTGCCTTACTCTTTAAATGCCTTTCAGTAGTAGTCAGTATGATCTTCATAATTTGTCCAAGAACCAACAAGTCTGTAGTTTCCTGGGTCTTCCCTCATGCCCTTGTTGTAAATTGGAATAACATTAGCTAGCTTCCAGTCAGCAGAGATCTCCCCAGACTCCCAAGACCTATGGTAGATGGCTGCGAGGAGTCCTGTCATAACATCTGCTAGCTCCTTTAGTACTTTGTGATGAATCACATCAGCACCCATAGACTTATGAACACTCAGTTGATACAGCTGGTCCCTTACAATTTCAGTGTCCTCAGTCATGGTCCTCAAGCTCAGAGGGCTGGGCAGCCCAAAGTCTATCAGTATTATTAAAAACTGAGGCAAAAAAAAACATTGAATGCCTCCACCTTTCCTATTTGTCAGGTGGCCTTCATCAAGCATTGGTCCAATGTTTTCCTTAGATCTGTTCTTGCTATTAACTTACTTTAAAAAGTCTTTCTTGTTGCCTGACACAACACTGGCCAGTTTTAACTCTAGTTCAGATTTGGTCTTTGTCCTGGTTTTGGCTGGGATAGAGTTGTTTTTTTCTTCCCGATAGATGGTACAGTGCTGTGCTTTGGAGCTGGTAGGATAATAATGTTGATAACACACTGAAGTTTTAATTGTGGCTAAGTAGTTGTAGTGCTTATAGTAAGTCAAGGACTTTTCAGATTCTCATGCTCTGCCGGTGGGGAGGTGCACAGGAAGCTGGGAGGGGACACAGCCATGACAGCCGACCCAGAGTGGCCAGAGAGATATTCCCTACCGTATAACATCATGCTCAGTACATAAACTGGAGTTGGCCGGGGGTGGGAATCACTGCTCGGGGACGGGCTGTCGATCACCAGGTGGTGAGCAATTACTGTATTGGGCATCACTTGTTCTTGTACATTCCTTTGTCAGTATTATTATTATTATCATCATCATCATCATCATCATCATCATCATCATGATCATGCTTATCATCCTTGTTGTTTCCATCTCTCTTGCTGTCCTATTAAATTGTTTTTACCTTAATCCATGAGTTTTTCCCAATTCTCTCCCCCGTCCCACTGGGGGAGGGTGGTTTGAGCAAGCTGCTCTGGGGTGCTTAGGGGTAAAACCACAACATCCTTATCTGTCTTCTTCCTGCGTATGCAAACTACATCTCTGTAATCTTCCTGTGAAGCCTGACCTTGCTTCCAGAGATCACACAATTACTTTTTCCATCTGACTTCCATGAGGAGTACCCTGTTCAGCCAAACTTGTCTTCTGATTAGCTTTCAACATCATGGGATTGCCTGCTCCTTTGCTTTTAAAAGGCGGTTCTTAAAAACTAACTCATCAACTCCTAAGCCCTCAAATGCAGATTCCCAGAGTACATTTCGAAGTAGCTCCCTGAGTACCTTAAACTTTGCTCTCTTGAAACTCTAGGCAACAACTCTGCAGAACTCTTTTTACATTACAGCAAAAATTTTAAACTCAACCACTTCATGATCACTGTGGTCAAGACAGTGACCTATCATCAGATCACAGAATCACAGATCACAGATCTCTGATGAGTCCTTCTCACTGACAGATAGCAAGTCTAGGAGGGCATCTTTCCTAGTTCACTCACTGAGTACTTGTGACAAGAAATTATCTTCAACAAACTTCATGAATTTCACAGACTCATTCTTCACAGTGGTATGGTATCTCCCATAAGGACAAGTGTTAACAATACAGAGGGACCTGGACAAGTTCGAGGAATGGGCCCATGTGAACTTCATGAGGTTCAATAAGGCCAAGTGCAGGGTCCTGCCCCTGGGTCAGGGCAACCCCTGGTATCAATAGAGGCTGGGGGATGAAGGAGTTGAGAGCAGCCCTACCAAGAAGGAGGTAGGGGTACTGGTGGACGAAAGCTGGACATGAGCCAGCCATGTGCACTTGCAGCCCAGAAAGCCAACCGTACACTGAGTTTCATAAAAACAAGAGTGACCAGCAGGTCAAGGGAGGTGATTCTGGCCCTCTACCCCACTCCGGTGAGACCCCACCCAGAATACTGCATCCAGCTCTGGAGTCCTCAGCACAGGAAAGACATGGACCTCTTGGAGTGGGTCCAGAGGAGGGCCACCAAAATGATCAGAGGGGTGGACCATCTCTCCTCTGAAGGAAGGCTGAGAGTTGGGGTTATTCAGCCTGTAGAAGAGAAGGCTCCGGGCAGACCTTATTGCAGCCTTCCAGTACTTAAAGGGGCCTTGTAAGAAAGATGGGGACAGGATTTTTAGCAGGGCCTGTAGCAACAGGACAAGAGGTAATGGTTTTAAACTAAAAGAGGGCAGATTCAGACTAGATATAAGGAAGAAATTTTTCACCATGAGGGTGGTGAAACACTGGAAGAGGTTTCCCAGGGATGTGATAGGTACCCCATCCATGGCAACATTTAAGGTCAAGTTGGATGAGGCTCTGAGCACCCTGATCTACTTGCAGATGTCCCTGGTCACTGCAGGGAAGTTGGACTAGGTTACCTTTAAAGTTCCCTTCCAACCCAAACTATTCTATGATTCTATGATTTCTCCTAATCACCAATAGAGTAACTCATAGGTGCTATCATCCTGACAAGGTGATTGGTGTTAGACAACCACTACAACATCTGGCCTGTTTTCTGTCACCCTAAGCCTCCTCCAGAGACTCTCAACCACATCATCCTTTACTGTAAGAGATGTACAGTCAAACATCTCCCTTACAGACAGTGTAACTCTTCTACCTTGCCTGACCTGCCAATTGTGTAACAATAATCAACTCCATGAAAGTTCTCCACTATGTAAAAAATGAATAAAATTACTTTTTTTTTCTCTTTTCATGTTGGGAAGATTATTTTGTAAGTCTAAATTTATTACCTCTCCAGAGGTGGCTTTTTATAATAGTAAGATTTGTTTTATTTGTAAAGAAAAGGAAGGTTTTCAAAAGGAGTAAGTTTTATAGCCTGATTTTCCCCTCCCCTTATGCTGGCCCTTAAAATTTTGACTCTTTGTTCCCATAAAGCAAACAGAAGAACTTTATTAGCTGCTTATGAGCTGTTTAGTAAAGTTATTTATAGATATTTATAAAAATAGTATGTAAAATGATTTGATTCTGAAGATAAATATGAGTCTAGCTTCATGAACAGGAAGGTCATGATTCAGTCTTATAATAAATCTTGTTTAGAGTTTCCAGTACTGTATCAAAAGTATCATACCAGCATGATACAAAATGCTGATCTGATATAAATGCACTCTGCCAGTTCAAATCCTTTCAGAAATTTATAGTAGGTTATCATTTTACTGTCAGGCTTTATGCAAGACAAATATTGTTTGTTCATGGCTTTTTAACTTTATTCTATATCAGGTATTGTCTGTTCTCCAACAGTTGACATAAAGACAACAAAAATTTTGTGTTGTGTAGGCTCTGCCTATTTCAACAGAAACAGCGTGGATGAAAGGTGTTTATATGATGTATGCTGTTTGATGTTGTGGTTCAACACATGTATGATTAAGAGCCATGAAACTAATTTGAGACAACCCCTTCTCTGTGAAATCAATAAAACTAGCCCCAGTCTGTTATGTTACATTAGCATGTTTCTGCAGAATTAAAGTATAATATGCAGCAATCAGTGTCAAGGTCAATATCACATAGCAACTAATCCGAGATAGGAAATGGCCTTATGTGAAACTGCAGAATATACTGCACATGAAAATGTGTAACAGTTTCTTGTATATTTATTCATTCCTTCATGTTTCTTGGGGAACAACAAATCTATTCCAGTTTCCACATAGTCAAGGAAGATGGGAAAAGTCTTTAAAGAAAATAAATAACAATTTTGTCCTAGTAGTGCCTGTCACCCCAGATAAAGCAGAAAGACTTTCCACTGATCTTTCTCTACTTTTATAACTGTATGACTTAGTTTAAAAATTGGAAATATTGATTTATTATTAAAAAATAAAAAACCTTTGATTAAATTGCAATTAAATTGAATGATGTATAAAAAAAAGTATAATTTTATAGCATCAAAGGAACCGATTTGTCAGAGAGCATAGCAGTCAGAGACCTGACTGATTTTTCTCCCTAAAAAATAGGCTAAAGAAATTAATATTGGATCTGAAATTCTGCTTTGTTATGATGGAAATAACATGAAAATTATCATGAAAAAAAAGATTGCAATAGAGAGTAAATGAACACATACAGCTCACTAGATGGATAAAATTAGAGCACTGATACACTGCGAGCTGTAAATATGAGTTAAGATGCTGAGTGCTTTGTTAAAAAGTATTGAAAAACTCAAAATTAAAAAAAGGAGGAAAAATAAATCAGTGGAATGTAAATGTGTAAAGCAAGATAGATATTATTTGTTGGTCAACAGAATCATATGGTTACCATACTTTACTGAAAACAAACACAGAATCATAGTATCATAGAACCATAGAATAGTTTGGGTTGGAAGGGACCTTTCAAGGTCATCTTGTCCAAACCCCTGCTGTGAGCAGAGAAATCTTCAACTAGATCAGGTTGCCCTGAGCCCCATTCAACCTGACCTTGAGTGTTGCCACGTCTACCACGTCTCTTGGCAACCTGTGCCAGTGTTTCACCAGCCTCATTACGAACTTTCTTCCCCTTGTATCTAGTCTAAATCTGCCCTCTTTTAGTTTAAAACCATTACCCTTTGTCCTATGGCAACAGGTCCTGTAAAAGTCTGTCCCCATCTTTCTTACAAGGCCCCTTTAAGTACTGGAAGGCTGCAGTAAGGTCTCCCCGGAGCCTTCTCTTCTCCAGGCTGAACAACCCCATCTCTCTCAGCCTTTCTTCATAGGAGAGGTGTTCCATCAATATAAAAAATTTCCTCATGTCCAACTATGTATCTTTTTCATTAAAGGCAATACTAGAAATATTATTTGTTTCCTTGAAGCAGATAGTTTGCCATGTCTTTGTGGACAACAGTTTGGAAACCTCTGATTTATATTGCTGAACTAGGAACTGAATAGGGAAATACATTCTTATGCCATATATATATATATTAAGTAAAGATCTCTTAGGAGAGCAGCATTGAGATTTTGTATAGCACTTGTTATGATGTTTCTTTTGCAGGAGAAGAAATGGGACTTGGATTTGGGAAATAAAAATTTTTTTCTTTATTCTTGTCTTGTTGTCTGAATTCTCTCAGCTCTTAATTCACAAGGGCTATAAATAATTTTTTTTCTCAGATGGCTCTGCAGAGTTATGTAGGGAGGTAGCCCCAGTAGGCAAGGTCTTTTCAGCATCCAGGCTGCAGCTCCTTAGGGGCATCACAATGCATAATGCAAAACAAAAAACAGGAAATTGGAAAGGGAAAACAGTTTTTAAAGCTGAATGTATCTTATGGTTTTCCATGGTAAAAATTAATTTTTGTGCTTCTGAAAAATCAGAAGATGCAAAAAGTTTTTAAGTTACCAACATAGCAAGATGGTATCACTGATACTTATATTTGAGAGAGAATGTAGCAACATACACACACAGAGGTCATACAAAATTTTTATTCTTTTTAGATAGGCAATTGTA
Organism: Phaethon lepturus; assembly: GCF_000687285.1. Classification (NCBI taxonomy): domain Eukaryota; kingdom Metazoa; phylum Chordata; class Aves; order Phaethontiformes; family Phaethontidae; genus Phaethon; species Phaethon lepturus. The sequence goes on from NW_010509701.1 coordinate 50,704, forward strand.
TATATATTATTTATTCCTCAGGCATGAAAAAAGCAATCTATGAGATATATAGGTCAATCCACATGAATAGCAACATTTTTACATCATAACTATACCATGATTCACTTCTGTGTGGGACTGTTGCCAATTAGTTCGTTTGCATCTGCAATATAACATTTGAAAATACTTACGGGCTATTTTAATTGTGCATACAATCTGGAATGTTAATTATAAGAAACTCGAATGCAGAATATTCAAAGAAGTTAAGCAAAGCCCCAAAATATAAACAAAATCTATAAATTCTCTTTGTAATAAAGTTAAACCTGACATCTCATAATTTCTTGAGAGTTGAAGTGAATCTCCTCAGTCATGTATTCTAGATTTGAAAGATCATGGGATCATATGCCTTAAAACTGTACCGTGTTTCTAAATACAGAAAAGTTGTTTGTCACAGGACTGTACATCAGTCACCTGAGGCAGCACAGGGTTATGTTTAGGGTAAATCTTTCCATTTAGAGGAGGACAAAAGGTGTCTTACCAGAGTCACAAGAACAGTAAAGGCTACCTGTAGCCTTTCTAAATCAACTAATGAAAAATTGATAAATACGATTGTCTGTAGCTCTGCTTTTCCTATGCATAATATACAAATAATGTTTACACAGGTTATTGAATATCTGTGCATACAAGTGAAGTCATTAGGAAGAAGTCTTTCTCTACCACCTTATTCCTGTCTTGGGATTTGCCAGTGTATGGAAAGAAGACTAGTACCTTTGCTAGTTTTCTGCCTTCTCTGTTCAGTGCCAGTTAAGAAGGACTTGTTGAATAGGATCCAAAACAGCTAGCAAGCTGAAAAATGGTTGTTTATAAGTAGCCAGTGGGTTAGCTAACTGGTAAGGGCAAGATCTGTAATCTCACGCCTCTTCATTTCCCCTATATTTGGCTGATGTTGGTGAGAATTTGCTTTTATTTACTGGAAATACACAATTTGCAATCCCTCTTCCCACGTAGGCTTCACTGACAGTATTTTTTCAAAGACATATATTTGTGCTGTGATAGACAGAGCAGTGTTCATGCTGCCGCCCCTACCTGAGAAACAGGAGATCCCAGGTAAGGTTACTGATAGCTTAGTAGATTGAAAGCCAATATCCTGCTTCCTATGCTAATTTGGATGAGGGAATTGGGAACTATTTCCTCATTTTGAAACTGTGCCATTATATAAATACACAGAGACATGCGTGCATTTATATAATCTATATAAAACCATGATTATCAGGGGCAAAGGGAAAGTATATAAATAAAAATACATTCTTCAGGAACAGGCTGGTTTGAATTCTGCCCGATATTTGACACCACATTTATATTTAATAACTCAACACTTAAAGATGTACTATGAAAGATATTTTGAATATGAGGAAGCTAATGAATAATTCTGATGGTGCAAATATAAAACAATGAATTGATAGTTTGAAAAGCTGAAAATTGGTCAGGGACCCTCATTCTGAAATGGAAGCATGGGGTTTTTTGTTTGTTTCTTCCTTGCTTCAGACAATAGTGATAATATGGAACTATTTTTCTACTAATGCAAAAAATTATCTTCATTGCATCTGGGTTGCATCCAACTTAAATAGTTATATCTCCAAGTACATGTTGGATCAAATTTATGCTAGATGAGCTTCTTTGCAAGGGATATGTGTTTATGATTAGAGTTCTAATATAAAAAAATGGAAACACTTTCAGTGATAAAACATTAATTAGAAGCTCTGTGTAAGAGCCATATGAAAACAGAAGCACAAAATGGAATGATGGGGATATGAATGCAATTTCTACAAGAAATTCTAGCCAAATTCAACAGTTAAACTTGAAATAGAAGGAAAATTACCTTTCTAGAGGCTCTTTCCAGCCTATCTGTTCTACTTCAGCTTGTGTAATACAGGGACTTCTAGCTGAGAGAGAGAAGCATGTGCTCAGCACAAGTTGCTGTGTGACATTGGTATTTTTATAACTGTGATACTTCTTCTTTGATCTGAGTGAGGATAAGAACATGTGACACCTGACAGGTATCTTTGCATTTAGGAAAAAAAAAATCTTAGGTGGCTTAAAAATTTTTATCTGACTTTCCAAAAAATGGTGGGGAATAAACAGGAGATTTATTTCAAAGAATCATACAATCATAGAACCATAGAATAGTTTGAGTTGGAAAGGACCTTTAAAGGCCATCTGGTCCAACCCATCTGCAATGAGCAGGGACATATTCGGCCAAAAGTCTGTGCCCATCTCTCTTATAGGTCCCCTTTAAGTACTGGAAGGCTGCAATAAGGTCTCCCAAGAACCTTCTCTTCTCCAGGCTGAACAACCCCAACTCTCTCAGCCTTTCTTCAGAGGAGAGGTGTTCCATCCCTCTGATCATTTTGGTGGCACTCCTCTAGACACGCTCCAACAGGTCAATGCTGAGGGCTCCAGAGCTGGATACAGTACTCCCAGTGGGGTCTCACCAGAGCAGAGTAGAGGGGCAGAATCACCTCCCTCGACCTGCTCGCCATGCTTCTTTGCATGCAGCCCAGGATACGGTTGGCCTTGTGGGCTGTGAGCACACACTGCAGTCCCATGTCCAGCTTTTCATCCACCAGTACCC
>NW_010509702.1:0-158164 GCF_000687285.1 Phaethon lepturus
CCTTTCCAACCTTAGTGATTCTGTAACATTTTTGTGTGGTTCAATACAGCAATAACTGCATGATAAGCATCTCTATTTTTTTGTTACCATTCGGTTGTCATTCTGTTACATTTCATTACAGCTGGATCTTTCATTTTTCTCAGACAATTTCAGTAATGAGTGATGGCACAGATGATGTAAGTGGTGTAGTTCTGTTGGCTTCAATTTGATGCCGTCTGCATACAGACCCCAAGATTGTTGTGGTCCTGTCACATTTTCTCCCTTTTCGGCCTCTTGTTGATGTTGATATTGTGTCTTGCAGTAGTAAATAACCTGTGAACAATTAATGCCGTTCTTCTTCAGACAGTTTACAAGCGTTAATTAATGAAAATGTTCAGCACCTCTGTGCTGTAGATAATTTCTTATTTTTATAGCTGGTTCCTTAATGAAGCTGTGACATTAGTACAGAACTTTGAACACAAAGCAGCATAAATAACATCTAATTGAGACTTTCAGGCAACAAAAGTCTCAAAATTAAATCTCTATAAGATATTTGAATATTTTACTAGTGCCTTTGAGAGTAAAAATGTTTGTGAAATAAAACAACTTGGAAGTATTATTTGGATGATTTCTACTGTGTGCCAAATCTGGTGGAACACTACTTATTTTGCCTGAATTATTTATTATTAAAATATTTAAGAAAATGAGAAAGTGTTGTAATAATCTTCTCTTAAATAAAACTTAATATTTTCAGACATCCTGGATTTATGTTATAAGCAGTAAGCATTAATCACTTTTCTATAAAATCGTGGAAAATTAGTAATTCCACTGTCTATTTATATTACCTTACTCCAGCTGTAACTGCCTATTTGTATTTTTCTACTAAAACTTTAACTACCTTTCCTCCATCCCAAATTTTTAATCCATCAGCAAAGTTGCTCTAACAACAGTCTCCTCAGAGGGAATTATTTTTTGAAGAATTAAGGGAACAAATAGGCAAAAACTGTTGGACTGAAGAGTTCAAGGAACTCGTTTGTGTGCAGAGATGGCTAGGGATTAGGCGGTGACAATTAACTGTAACTTCTTTGCAGGGGATTAAATGATACAAGATCACCTAGAAATTATTGGTTAAACTGAAACAATGAGGATTATTTGAATAACGATATAGAGGGGAAAGCTATAAGCAACTTCCTAGCTGAGTTCCTCAAGCATTAGTGTAGGGAAGATCTTTAATATTTTCACTAGTGGCCTTGGCATAGAGAACAAGAATGTTGTAATTAAATACATCGGTGACACAAAGCTGGATACTTATCAGTATAGGGGAGCAATAGGATACCGTATAGTAAAGAACCAGATGAACTTGTGAACTCCAGTAGTAAAAATGAGATTAAATAACACTAAGTGTAAAATCAGGAATTTAAAGACTAAAAAGAATTTCTACTCTGAACTACAGGCCAGGGACCCCTGTGTGGCTCAGTCCTGCTCAACAAACCCTGGATGCTGCAGGGTAGCTGTTTCCAAGCTGCTTATTAGGAGCAGTTCTTGCTCCATGCTGTTCTCCTACACTTTGTGCTGGCATTGTCTGGGGGAGGCTGGCTGGCAAAGGCCTAACTGTGCCAGGAAGCGTAAGAATTAGCAGGCAACCATGGGCCAGCACCTGGCCCTGCGACATGATTATGTCTTCCTAGTATAGGCATAGCCTGAAAGAGCAAAATCTAGTTGGTCTTGAAAAATGAAAGCGGAGAGAGTATGTGATTGGTCTCTATAAAAACATCAGGCAGCAAACCCTGAGGAGAGAAAAGAGCTATTTAAACTAAATGACAACACTGGTACAAGAATAAACAAACTAGCTTGGAATAAATGAGTGCCAGAAATTAAAAGACATTCTTTCCATTGTAGCTGTGGGACTTGGAAAAGCATTTTGACAGATTTTGGCCTCATTATTTCTAGTTAATTTTAAGATGGAACTTTTTAAAATTATAAAGTTTTTAAAAAAATGCTGTTGCCTGAAGCAACAAGCCACTGGAATCAATACACGAGGTCTCTTTCTATGCAGTATTCTTGTTTAGTGAGCTTAAACTTCCCGAGAAAAGTGACAACACATGTATGCTCTGTCCTCTTGCTTTCTTAAGATTGTTACAAATATGAAACTTTAGTAAAGGTGTAGCATGGTCAACTCTACATTCTCAATATATTACATAATTATGCAAGTTTTCAAGGCTAGAGAAAGACTTTGTGGAACTGTGTTGTAGATTGTGTTCACCTATGGCAGGTTTATTTCATGCCAAAACCCACCACGCTTATTTAATGAGCCCTCATGGCCCTGTGGAGTACTGTGTGGGCTTACAAACTCCATTTTGGAAGCAGTGCAGCTGTATTTGCTGGGATGCAATGCTTACCGGAGTGTACCATGTCCACATCACACTCTATTTCATATTAGCCATTTCCTCACTGGAAGTCTTTACACTATCTAGTTCTTCATGAAATCATGAAAGAGTTGTGTATGGTCAAAATGGCACTGTACAGGAATTATGCACTATTTCCAATTGGCATTGATTAGAAACACTTTGGACTGCACAATGTTGAATTGTGCCTGTGCCATAATGAAAAAAAACAAATTAGTGCCTTTATCTTAAAGAATATCAGGTATTTTATATGTGAATTGCTTCTTTTTATACAGTATACTTTAGAAAGAATGTGCTCTGGTTTATATTAACCCACCTAGATTAGCACTGCAACTAACACTTTCTAGTCCTACTGTGCATGTGGAGGCCTTTGTCACACTTTTTGAACATAAATAATCTGTTTTCCCAGTGAGATGTCTCATTCACTGATTGTACTCTTGGTTGAAAAAAAAAAGGATGAACAAAATTGCAAGTGTATGCCTTAAGAATAAAAAAAGAATTGATACAAGAGAGATGAACTGTCCCATTAGGATAAGTACAGCATTAGTACAAAAGAGTGAGTGTACCTTTTAAAAATTGTAGTCACTTATGATATTTTTCTCTTATGCTTAGAAGATAGATTCATGTAAATTTATACAGTACCAAATGCATGCACAAGAAGGGATATACTAATTTTATGCTGACTTGGTTGTTTATAACCATCATAACTATTCATACATAATATATCCATTCACCACAAACTCAAGAGCAAATGTGTAGTATGGTCATCCTCTCAGTATACAGAATTTTTGTATGCAAATACACATATCCTTTAAAACATGTGTAAAGATGTTAGTCTCATACTAGTATTGTAAGCTTTCCCACTTTTATTAACTGGTATTGGAATCCTTGTGGTGTTTAATACAGTTTTGGAGGATGGGTATCCATGTATCATTACGGATATAGGGCCAGTAAACGTTACATCAGTTTTGGCAGTTGGTCAAACTGATTATAACTTTATTACTTGCATGAAAGTGAAAGTCAGTACCATAGCACAGACTAGTGGCATAGCAAAATATTGAAAAAGTGGGTAATATTTATTAACTCTTATAAACAATCACAAATTCAGAGATTTTCTTTGCTCCTGTAGTATACTTCATTGACTAAATGCATTAATTTCACAGAAGGAAATGGTGTGATGCAAAGGGTGAAGGTATCTCACAGGTATAGTTGAATAAGGTAGAGCTGAATGGGTAATTATAAAGATACAACCTCTGTTTGCTCTAGTGCAGTATCAAAAGACGGTACTATGGAATGTCAATAATATTACTAATTTCTTTTTAGAGGATATGAAATCTTGCAGATGCATTTTGCTTTGAAAGAAGCAGTAAAACTGATTGATATCAAATAAAAACCTAAACCATCTTTAAGGAATATTTCACAGTACTGTAACCACTGCAAGGAGTTTTTGTTCTCAGTTACAATCAAATAAATCCAGAGTAGTCCTGTTGATTTTAAAACAGTTACTTGGATTTATTTTTATGTAGAAAAATAGTTACCAAAACGCAGTTGCAAATGATCATAGAATCATTCAGTTTGGGATTTATCTGTTTGTTTACTTCTGTCAGGGGCAATCAATAGCACTGTTCCTATTTTGCTAGAAAACTTTGGGAGATTTTAATGCGTTCAGAAACAAACCAGTAACCAGAAAAGCAGATCAATCTCACTTTCTGGGGAGACAGTGTTCAAAGTGACCATTGCAGTCCCAGAACCAGGAGACCCACTGATTAAAATTATAGTTCTTTGGAAACACTGTTATATTTCAAATAAGCAAAATGGGGAAAGATCAGCAGAAGCTGGGTCTAGAGGTAAGGAAGATACTATCGGGCACTGGGGCCACATTAGCCAAAGATGCATAGATGTGCTATGGGTGACTCACGTTACTGAGTGCCAGCGCTGGTTTGGCAGTGTCTGTTCCAAGTCAACACAGTGACTCTCCTCGAAAAAAACTTCCTTGGTACAGGGTGGCTTCAAACATTGCACTGCTCCATGATATAATGAAGTTTTTTTTGCATCTATGACAGATTAAAAAAAAAAGGACTAACTTTAGTATCTTGGTAAACATATTAGTTACCTTGATGCTTGACCCAAGCAAGGAGTTTTCCTACTCTTCCATTTTTCTCCCCCTTTCCTTTCAATGTTGTATTCTTGTGACCTTATATAATGTTTAAGGAATTGTATCTTACATAAGATATGAAGACAAAATAAATAATATATATATTTAAACCAAAAGAAATTTTCTGAAGAACTTTAACAGCAAGCACAACAGTTAGTGTAATGCTAATGTATTACGTGCTTCTGCCAAGCAGATGAACTCTACAACATTTGGTAAAACTGTAACAATCAACCTTCCTGTCCTATGGAAGACTTCCAGTATGATTTTGCACCTCTGCACACCTGTAATTCAAAGTAATGTTATGAAGGCTGTTGAGGATTTGGTGTAATTATTTCTTAGATTGGAGTGTCCAAGCTTTCAAACTCAGGCTTATAGGTAGTCAAATATACTGTGTCCTTTAATTCATTCTTAAAAGAAAGATTTCCATTTTGTTCTTAGAAGTTAGTGTTGGGCCATCTATAATTATCCTTAGGGGACCAGTGAATGGTATTTTATAAGGTAGCTGTCTTTTCACATGATGTATCTGAAAATATGAAGATGAGTGTCATACTATATCCTTTTTATAAAATTACCTCTTTTTTTTGCTTTAAAATATCTGCAGGTGTAATTTCTGTATAAATATCTTTTTAATTTCATTGAGTTTCAAGTGGTGTGTGAAAGGTGTTTGGAAGAATTTAATCTAATAGACAAATCTCTAATGTTTTATTTAGGTCAACATAAAGGAGCGATTTTTTGTGCACTAATTATGTCTGATGTGTAAATGTGAAATGGCTGATTATGTCGATAATGCAGGTTTTGCAGAATTTGGTTTTGTGCACTTATGTAGTAAAAAGTGCTAATATTATATGATGAAAGCTTTTGGGCAATGTTAGCAGAAGTTACAGCACATTATAGAATAAACTTGTAAAAATTGGTGAAAAAATACAAAAATAGTTAGAACTTGTTTCTTCCGTGTAAGGAATAAATTTTTGTGAATAAAAAGCATGTGGAAGGTTTGAGGTAAATCTGTCTAATCCAAATTCGGAATATTTCTTTTCAGTATTGCATTAAAAAAAAAGAAATTTTTCCTAAAAAAACAGATTAAACTAAGAGTTAATGTGAAAATGTCAGGCTAGATAGATTTCGTGTGCTTATTTTCACACTTTACAGGAGAAATGTTTGAAAACTTCAGCAATTCTTGTCCTAGGCACTAGGTGGTGCTTCAGCCTGTTGTACTGAGGTGCACATCTCCATACAGTACCATTAGCACGTTAGACTAGCGTTAAACCAGCACTTAAATAATAACTAGAGGAGTTGGAGAATAGATTTTTGTCCATTTTTTCCTTTTCAAATTGGCAGTGTTCCCATGCTGCGAAGAACTGACGCCAACAAATTGCAACACTGATGTTCATGTACAAAATGTGCTCACAGCTGTGGAATTCTTCAGAGTGGTGGCTAGATTTGAAAATGGGTGTGGTAGGTAGCGTGCCTACCTTCGAGCTCAGCTTTCTGATGTAAGGGATAGTCCTTTTTTAATTGCTGTTTTAGAAGGGAAATGTCTGTGGTGGTTCTTTGCAGATATATCAAAATGCATGTATTAAAGCATGCGATCCACTTGTGTTTTCTCCCCTTCCCCTCTCTGCTGTGCTGCTGTCACAGTCACATGAAATGCTCAGTCCTGGAGGGGACTTGGCGGGGAAAGAGCTGCTCTGCGAGCGTGCGAGCTGCTGAGAGCTCTCTCGCAGGCCCCTGGGGGCAGAAGGAGAAGTCCTGTCCAGGAATATGCCACCTTCCCATCTGTGCTTTTATGACACTCTCTTACATATGTGTGTGTCATTTAAGTGAGAGTTCTGCACTGTAAATTACCAGTATTTTTTAAATTGCAAGAATCTTCTACATGCTACGTTAAGATGGAGAAGTCAGTTTAGCCCTGTGCTAATTGAAGGCTTGAATTTCTTGGTGCTCACTGAAAGCGCCGATAATTTCTATGTGTGTGTGACAGTTGCCGTTCTGCTCATTGTGTATGATTATTTGAAGCTAAAATTATAACTGCTTGGGTCAACACTACGGAAGTCTGCATGTTGAAAGTACATTGGAAATAAGGCTTTATCAGAAGTGTTAGCTATAAACATAATGAAACATAAGAAACATAATGAAATATTATGATATTGTGAAACCTTAGAAAGGCAGCAAAAATCTGCATGATGCATAAATATATGCATTTTTCATGCTGTGTGTTTGTATTTTTCTCAACATGAAATACCGTAAGTAAATTTTTTTTTTTTTTTTTTTTAGTTTTCTTTTTTTCATTTTTCATTGTGTTTTCAGTTTAAGTGCTCTTATTGTTTCCTGCAGGTCTGACCCAAATACTCTGTAGTGTGTCAGAAACATTGCACAATGGAACCAATTTGACTTCAATAGGGCCAGATAATACGATGTCTTCCTTAAAGCGTCACTGTGACAGTCTGTAAAAGCAGCTTCCAAGATGTAGAAATGGAAATAAAATACCAGATGACGATGCAGTAAATAGTGACAACAAAGATAGGCATAGCATCTTTAATCAGGGACTGGATTTGGTGGAACTTTTATCATAAAATATTTGCTTGTTTCATATGGGTCTCACAGCACTGACAATTGCTCTGTTCTGCTATACATCGTCATCTACCTAGTTTGTCAGGAGCTGAGATTTATGTTGGAAGAGATCACAAAATTTTGTGTGTCACGGGGAAGAGGTTAGGTCAGGAGTACTCTTCCTGATTCTACTTTTAGAGGGGGAGATATTAAATTGTATTGATTCTGAAGGACCTCTCATTCTGTTAGGTACAAGAGAATAATACTGGTCATCCTGGAGTGCATTGTCCTGGGACAAAATGTGGCTGTCAGCCAAGGACAGAGTTGCTCAAGTGTTTAGACTGTGATATCTAGCTTTTGTGACACTTTAACATCTTCTAACAGAAGGAAAAATAGCACACAAAAACTTTGAGGGATTTTATCTTGTAGTCATTCAAATTGTTATATATTTGTATACTTAAATAATTGTTTCAGATCTGGTCCTTTCATTGAGCAGACACATATATGGAAAGTTTAATACATCTTTCAGCTGTGTACAAACCAAGCAGAAATATTAAAGGCTTTGAATTGCTATTGATTAAAGAGGGCAAAAATACTTCTGTCTTTGGCGCTGAAATTTCAGTTTGGAGCTTTCGTGTACTTTCTAACTTGATTAGCAAAAGTAAAACAGGCCTGTTCTTATATTTGTATTTGAATGATGGCCAGGCCTGAAGCATACACAGGATTGACCTTTGTTCTCAGGACATCTAACCTACTTCAGAGCACAAGCTGCAACTCAGGGAGTCTCTTTTTTTACCCTCAGTGCTTTGACAGCTTGTTCCGTCTTGTTGAAACAAGCAGGCACGAGTTCTCAAAGATGGAGTATCAGCACTATAAAAAGTTAAGAAGGAAGTTTACCAGGATGGGGCAACATTAAATGGGCAAGCGGTGCCTCCTTTTCCTGCCCAGTCTGGCAGTTTGTGAATGAGGCAGGCAGTGAGTTCAATTTGAGTACGAACCTGCATCCAAGTAGCCTTCTATATGAAGCTGTCATCAAAACGTTTTTGGTGAGACTTGACTGAACGGCATGGCCCAAATTTTCTGTTTGATAATTGCCTGGAAAATAAAAGTAAGATATGGATTGCAGCTTCTGAAACCTTTTCTGGTGGACTGAGCTAGATGTACTATGGAGGTAGAAACTACATTTTCCGTGTGATTCACCCATCAAGCTAGCTGCATTTAAAAGACTAAGGAAGAGCACTAATGTAAGCCTTTGAATGTCCTGTACTGTAAACCCTTGAAAAAGAGGCGGTTTAGGATTAGAAGTGGAGGCATCATAACTAGATTGAAGGCTGAATGTAGACATTCAAGGAACATGTAGTAAAAATGATGCAATTTCGTCTGTGAGCTAATACAAAAATATAAAAAGGACAGAAAAGCTGAGTTAAGGCTAAAGAAAAATGAAGATTAAGGATTAAATAACTAAACTTATGGTGAATTAATGCTATTTACAATTCAGATTTTAAGATAACACTATAAACACTTTGAATGTTCCATAGTATTAATAACTGGTCTGTTGTAGTTTATTAATTACATCCTGATTTATTCTCATATAACATAAGAACTGAATGTGAAATTAACTTACAGGTAATTGGCATTGGCAATTTCCTGTACTGCCATGTGACTAAGGTGATCAGATACAAAACCTTTGCAAGCAAGTACATTTTAGAATATTACAAAATCTCATTACTACATACTTGCAGGATATCGCAACTGGGAAGCTGTCATTTTAATAGTTTAGTAAGTATACAGTGAAAGCTAAACCTTGACTATAAAGTGGAGAGACTCACCATCTTATATATTGTGTTATTTTATTTAGAAAATGACTTTAATTTACAATAGCTTTGAAAATCAAGTCACTTCTTGAAGTCAGCTGCTTCATGTAAACACAGACCACCACTGAAGTAAATAGCAGAGCATTTTTGCGTATTATAAAATTACTTCTTTATAAGAGCAAAGGATCTATTCCAAAATTCCTTACTCTGACTTAGTAAGAGAATGGATTAAATGTTTAATGAATTTTTTATTCCTTTCTTTTTTTCTGTCATCATCCTCAACCTGTGGTCTTCATTTTCAAATCTTACATTTACTGCCACTGGAATGTCAATAGGCAGATCCTTTTCATTTATACGGCTACTATCTGTGGTTTTCCCATGTATTTTAAATGATGAAGTGAAAATAGAATAAAAGTTTTTTTGTGTTTGTATTTTTTTCTAAAACAATTTTCTCCAAGGTTGTACAGACATATTTTATTGTGTTGTTACTAAACTTGGGTAATTTTAATAGAAAGAATTAAAATAGTATTTTTTTTACGTTTGGAAATGGCAACAATCAGTTGATGTATGCTTGATGAAAACTTTGTCTACAGTGTTTAAAAGCTAACAGATTTTCCATTTAACTATGTCTGAACAGGTAATGTGGGTATGTAACTTGTGCCGAAAACAACAAGAAATCCTCACAAAATCAGGAGCCTGGTTCTATAACAGTGGATCAAATGCACCACAGCAGCCTGACCAAGAAGGCGTTAGAGGTATGCGGAATGAGGAAGCACCTCAAGAGAAAAAAGCAAAGCTGCAGGAGCATTTGCAGTACCAAGGACCATCAGGTGATGTACCCACACAAGTTTTGGACAAAAACAGATCTCAAGGGCTCACAAGACAAGACTCAATTAAGAATGGTTCTGGAGTAAAGCATCAAGTAACAAGTGACACAACATCAGACAGGTAAGAAAGTGTTCAATGTTTTTACTAATAAAGTCTGCTGAATTTATGCTACAAATTTTATCTTTTTAAGTTTTATCTTATTTTTATTCTGTAGCCTATAAAATACATACTGGGCTTTTTGAAACAATCCTAAGAAACAGCAGCTGAGGAGTCTCTTACTGTATTCAGATGGTCATCGACAATGTGTGTTCTTCATTCCTTCTCATTAAAAAAACAACATGGAAAATGACAGTTGCAGTGTGACTGAGCTTGTCCATGTGCTTGCAGCTTTGTTGAATCATAGTCATTACACTGTATCAGATGCTACCATATTTCTTTTGTGGACACTAACTTTATATCAGAATTTTAGTAATCTAAACTAGGACTCAGAGAAGCAAGTTAATGAAGGTGGTGGCTGCTAGGACTATAAAACATCTGGTAGTACTTGCAGTATATAGTATTGAAGATGGTGAAATCTTTGTGTGATGACCTGAGTCTTTTCATGGTTTCTCAGTTTCTTGCTGTCAGTTCTTGTCATTAGTATGAAATTGTTTTTCTTCACTGGTTTATCTCAGTGTTGACATTGGTTGAAACGGTGGCTATTTCAGTGCTAATGCAGTAGGATCTCGTTTAGCCAGAGGCTGGAGCTGGAAATTTCCTCCCTTTTTCTTGATGTGATTGTACCAAAAAACACCAGAAGGGTCTCAACCTCTGTGGCTACATTTTACTGGAACACAAAAGTAAAAACTGTTTACTTGAAAAAATTTAATTTCTTTCTAAGCAAGACCAGAATAGAACTTTAAATATTGTGGGAAAGAGGAGAGTGAGCTTGCTCATGTGTTTCCATGGAAGTGATACTCTCTCCAGAGTCCTCCACCTGCCTTGGAATTTGGCAGCCAGAGCAGTATAATCTGGCAGCCTTCCTCTGCTGCCCAGCTATGACCTCGTTACAATATTTATTCCGCAAGCTTGAAACAAGTGAGACAGGTATGATATCTTTTACAGTTAACATAATTAAAATTGTTTTCCTTTTCTCTCACCTCTTGTATTCCACCATATTTTATTTCCTATTTTTGGTCTTATTTGGGAACAAATTGGATGTAATTAATCTAACCCTTTTTGTTTCACTGATTCTGCCTGTTGTCCTTTGCTCTGATTTTAGCTGATAGGTTCAGTACTTAGTTGCTCTGAGTGCTCCTCAGTTATGTACATGGTCTCTGAGAAATACAGCTGGCAGCTTAACTTGATGCAAGGAGCAGGAGAGAGACTGATTCTCTTGTGGCTCTTTTTTTTTTTTTTTTTTTTTCCCTTTATTTTTTCCTTTGTGGCTTTTTTTTTTTTTTTTTTTTTCCCCTTAATTTTGCCAGGAAAATGGAATCATGCATAATGTGATGATAAAAAAAACCCCTTCTTGTTCTCAGCAATAATTTAACTCTGAAAGTGTTTTTATATTATATGCATGCAGAAGGAGAGAGGATACATAAATAAACACATAATTCAGATATGTAATGTACATTTACCCTAAGCAGAGTTATATGATAAACATGGATAATAGAAAGTAATATTTACCAACAGGAAGAATGTAGACTGTGCCTGAAATCAGAACAATTCTGCTGATTGTGATCACCTACTTCTCAACATATTGTTTAAATCCAGATTGTTTTGTCAGTGATTATCCCCTTCCTGTTTTATTTGGATACTAATACTAGTGTTCCCTAATTAATATATACAAGTATGCTTAGAATATATTTATAATATATATTACATGCTATTGAAGGTTAGAGGGTCTTCTGAGGAATTTTCTTCCCTAATGTCCCTCACATTAACTGTCTTTCCTTTGCTGGAGATAATGAAAAAGACTCCTCCTTAATGCCCCATCAATGTCTGATTGGTCAAACAGGCTTTTAGAGGAGAATTCCAGTGTCTCAGAGAGACTATCCCAGAATTCATGGATAGGAATAGACCTGAAGTTTGGACCTGTATATAGTGTGGTGCCATTGCTACTCTCAGCAATAATACTGGGAAGGCTTACAATTTCGTTACATTCAACCACTGTCAAGAACATAAGATAATACATTATTATTGCTATAATGCAATTATGCCTATAATATGTATCGTACTTTGATATAATTTTAATATTAAAATTTATAAATCCATATATGTTTTATTTACTATTATTGATCAAGTTAAGACAACTTTTATCCATTTGAAACTCACTCACCACTTTGTTGTCGTCAAGCAATTGTGTGTAACTTTTCCTAAAGGCTTCTGGTCTTCTGTCATCTTTTCTGAATGCTTCATGTTACCTTTTTTTTCTAATATTATGTTATAACATATTTATGTTATATTGGAGATCATCATGACAGGTTTTTTTTCTATTCTTAAATGAATTCTATGCAGAAATTGGCTACTGCAGTATGGTAGACCATTTGTCTAAATAAGCTAATTCTAGGAGAAAAACATGGCCATTCAAAATGTGCAAAATAACAAGGAAATAGCCAAAAAAGTCTAAAATATGTAGAAGTGGATGTTGTTTATGTTGCACAGCATGAACAACAGAAGTAATCAGAAAGTGAGAACTATATTGTCTGTTTTTATTTTTCATCCCAAACACATTAGTTTTGACACAAAAAATAATTAAAGACGTTAAAAAAGTATTGCTAAGACTCTATATACTTGGGCTCTTATGATTCAAATGGAAAGGTTAAATGTCTTTTTTATCAAAGAAAATTTGAGCATTTGCAGCTTCCTTTGATGTTGCAACAATCATTACTTAGAAGTTCTTTATAGCAAGTGTCATATATCTTACCTTGGTCATCTAGAGACAAGTTGGTCACAGAGTAAAGGGCAACATTCACTCCCTGAACCTCAAGAGCATCAATGCCATTTCTGTCTCATTCCTTACTATGTCTTTTTTAATTGTGCTTTTTTGTTTTTCCATTCTTGAGTGGTAATTACTGAATTTCGCCCCTATTTTCTTTAGTGGTAATATTCTTCATTAAAATAACATTCATTGTTTCAACTGTTAGACTAGTATTCTGTTCCCTTGATGTATGCAACAGTCCCATTTGCAATCGATAGAGCCTAAACTGTTCAGACAGACAGATAGGTACTTGATTATAAGTCCTCTTTGACTGATCTGAAATTTGTTGCCTTAAAGAAGTCTGAGATGATTTTGGATTGCACATTCTCCAAGGACGTTTTTCTTATGTTGGACCCATAACAGAGGAAAAGAGAGTCAAAGACTATTCAGGAGCAAGTTGTACTTCCCACCAGCAGAACAGTTTGCCATTATTAAATTTTGTTCTAGTTCATATCCAATATTTATAATCTGCCTTGTAGGTTTTTTATTGCTTTCTGTGTGTTAAACCCATGGAGAAGGCAGAGGCAGCAGACACACTGTAGGATCCAGTGTTAGATTGCTTTCAGTAATTGACCATCTTATATTTGACATTATTTGAGGTGAGAATAGCAGAATTTGTATCACATGGAGATTTTTTGCTAAGGGCAGTTGACAAGTAAACATATGTAGTGGTTTTCACAGACTTACTCTTATGAGCAGAGTATGGATGCTGATGGTAGTATAACACTAGACTCCGTGAAAACTGCCAAATGATGTGAATCAAAGAAATGCAAAATATTACTCTATGTAATCCATAGACTCAGAAGGTCTATTCTGAGGTCTGCTATGCACAGATGGTAGATTTATGGCTGTATGCACTGCAGTTCTTTGATTTGTACTATCCAATTTCACATTAATTCTGGATTATACAAAAGGGGCCTTTTTATTTTATTTTGATCAAAAGCATTCATGTACTCTATTGTTTCCAAGACCTACGCTACTCATCATTCAATACATTATGTTTTCTTTCTAGCAACAAAATTGTTTGAATAATCTTTTTCTAGTCATTTTCTAGCAGGCAATCAGCTTGTAAAATGGTTGATTTCTTCATTCCAAAACCTAAGCCAAAGCAAATGTCTATAATGTCCTATTAAAATGTGTATAGGATCCTAATAATAAAAGCTGGGGAACAGGGAACTTTAATGCTGATACAAAGCTTTTTTATGTGTCATTCTGTTTGCCTGAATTGTTACATCTTTAGGTGGTGTTGCCATGCTTGAGTTGTAACATAATTATTTTTCTTGCTCTTGGTATGATCCATTGTAAATCCATTTCAGTAATTTTCCACATATGGATTCAGCATTTTAAATTGTAAATCTTTTGTGACATACTATGGGTGTTGCTGCACAAACATCTTTTCTATATACCTGGCATTTCACAATCCTTTTAAAGCAATAGCTTTAAAATTGTAGGAATTTTAAAAAAGTAGGAAATGCATGAAGTCTTCCCCGTGCAAGGTTATGATGACATAACTATGTCTCATCTAATGTCCAACTGAAATGATGTTACGTAGTTTACGTAGATGTGAATGATTAAGCATTTTGTTGTTTTTTTCTTTTCTTTTTTTTTCCCCCCTCATCCATCCTGTATGAATCCAAAATGCTTTCCAAAATTTGAAAATGTGAATTTTGAATTTACAATATATATTTGTCATGTATTCTATTACTATAAGAAGAGCTATCCTCAAGGATATTATTCATGAGATTCAATGCAAAAAAAAAAAGAAAGTGAAATTATTGGGAGAAAGTTTGTTTTCATGTTTCAATTGCTGCATCTATCAGAGGGTGAGCCATGTCAAAAAGAGAATTGATTCTTGATATCTGTAAAGATCATGATCAGTAAGATCATGATTTGGAGCAAGACTAATGAATAAAGCTGCTTGAACCCTTTTCAGATTAACTGTAAGGATATGAGATTAAATCATAAAAACCAGAATGAAAACAACAAATTGAGAGTGAGCAGCTGCAGAGTTGCACAACAGCAGTATTTATTTTCCAGGCCAGCAGACAGACATAAAATATATCCTCTTTCCTTCCTTCTTCCCTTCTCCTTTGAAAGATACATATGTATTTTGGGTGTTTGTTTTCTATCATCCCTTTTATCTCAGGAAAAAAAAAGGATTTTTATGGTGGTTTCCACACACTATAGAGGTTTGGAAGCTGATACATTTTATTCTGGGTAAGAATTGCAAACAAGACTGTCAAGGCTACTTGGGTCTGAAGGTGCAGGTTTTGTGCATATATTCTTTATGGAATGTATACACACATCCCACATATAAAGGTTTTACTCTATTGCGTTACCAATGGCAGTAGAATGAAAGTGGTCCCCTGTGTCCCTTTGCTTCCGTTCTAGGAAGGAGTGCCAGTATGAGTTGGCAGCGTTGGCTCTGTCTTTTTGGACTGCATTTAGGGATGTCAGGGTGTGAACAGAGAGAAGAGAGACCAAAATAAGAGGGAAGAGGAACAGAGAGGAAAAAGCAGGCATAAGCTCGTTGAAAAACATCAAAGAGCAGAAGAGCAGCATGAATTAAATAAATGAAAATGTGTGTCCATCTGTTTCATGTTATATCTTTTTCAAATGGCTTTTCTTTAATTCCTGGATTATGAACAACTGATACTGAGAACATTGCTGATGGTCATTTATTGCAATTTAAAGCACAACAAAATAATGTTAAAGGATTAATTACATTACTTTCTGAAAGGCTGGAAACTGGCCATTTCCCAAGATTATCACTATTTTTCTTCTGCAACACTTATGACACAGCACTGTAGTGCAGCCTCTGATTTTAATAGTTTCTATTTCTGAGAACCTGAGTTGAGAGATCTTTAGCCCAGGTGTCTTAAAAAAAATACAATCTTTACTTGTACCTGCAGAAACTAAGCATATTTGAAAGCAATCTCAAGTAAAATAGAGGCTTTTTAACTTTTTTACCTATGTTTTTCTACCTGCTGACATATTTAAAGACAGTGAGAAATACTGAAACAATTATACAGAGACAGTGTTTAAAGTAAGGGATTCTGTATCCAAGAGTCAGACTGACAACACTATGTTCAGATTTGTTCGTGTTCAGAAGTATCCATTAAGGACAACTGTGTCTCTAAACTTTTTAGAATTCTTTATGTAAGAATTAACTGACACGAATTTATTTCTTTAATATTGGTTGACCACTGCCGTAGGAAAAAACCACAATTGTTGAGAAAGCATAATGATATTCTTTCACTTCATCAATATATCTAATACTTTTGTACAAAGTATTTTGCAGGTTGAGTTTAAAATTGAATCAATATTCTTCTCCATGCATTGCAGTGACTGCAAAGAGCTGTTGCTGACTTTCCCTGGTGCTAGAACGGGATGCAAAATTTCGGCACTAGAGGTACCCTACAGTAAAGATTTAAGTTTTATGGGTTTTTGAATTGCATCCAAATAATCCTGTTCCAGCATTTTTCACCACTTTGGTAGTCAGTCCTTAGCTGTAAAGCGAAACCAATGTCAGTCTGAAAACTGTTGTCTCTGTAGTTTTGCTTTTGTTTCTTGTGCTCTTTATCTTCCAAGTCAACGTATGCTTTGTATGATTTTTGAGGTAATAACTTAGAACAAACGAGTTAGCTTCTTCTTCACAGAACTCCTCTTTTAATTATTTCATTCTCCTACATATAGGTTTAGGGGCGTGGATCAACATTTCATGGCTATTCCAGTTTTCAGGTAGAAACTAAAGCTATGCTTATGTGCTGTCTCAATCTGGAAGGCATAAAAAAGAAATTAATAATAACTATGGCCAGAGGAAGCATTAGAAATTTATGGGTAAGGGAGCCAGAGAAAATGCAGTAGTTAATTATTGAAAAGAAGTACCTTGGGTCCAAGAAAGTCAGAAATCCTTCAGTGGAGAAGTTTTAATGAAATAATTAGACACTTATGACAAGGATTAAGCTACACTCACTTATGAGGATGAGTAAGGAGTTTGGTACCCTCTGTAATGCCTACGTGCAGAGTCTCTTTAAGAAGTTCCTGAGTGGTAGTGACATTGTCTATTAACAGCCCAGCCTACCTATAGAGGGTATACTATGTTTCTACCTGTTATTAGTAGGTTGCAATGGGTTAAAGTGTCTCTATTCTAGTCTAACTTCTGTAAAAGAGGGAGAGCTTTTTTTCTCCATTACCTTTGCAGAACCATCTGTCTTCTGGGAAACAAAACTGCTTGTAAAATTCTGTTTGTCTCCTAATGCTGGTTTTGTGGGCCTCCTGCTCACGTGGATAGTGACACTGCTAACACAACTAACACAACATTCAGGATGTGCAGCCACCACTGTGACTTCAGTGTGGTTTTTCTGAGATGTGCATTGCTTCCTTCCCTCCACTTTTATATCCCCCGAAGTAGCAGAACAACCAATAAGCTAGCTGTTCTTAATTTTTTTGTGATGATGCTTTATTAAAAGAAATACCTCTTTTTTTTTTTTTTTCTTTTCCCCAAAAGCCATCTTTTATCTAGCTGTAGAATCTGTACTGAGGAGTGTTGGGCCTCTGACCAATGGGAGATACGGTTTGGGATCAATTTTTTAGAGAAGGCTAGTCTGTTTGGATAAGAGAGAAAGGGAAGAGGAAACTTCCCTAACTGTGGCAGAATTAACCTACCTTAATAACAGTCTAAAACTGCTGTGTTTCAAACATTAAAGTGTTTTAGTTAAACATGTAACAAAGAGATTGAATTCCAGCTTTAAGTGACGATCTGAACTCAGATGCAATCATTCTCTGCAGTGAGCAAATCTCATGTTTGTTTTAGGGAATTTAATTTTCGCAATTTACTGTGAAGTGCATTTTCAAAAATAATTCCATTGCAACATGATGTTAGTATTTTGCTTTCTGTTAATGATTAATTGATTTTTTTCTTAATTATGTCTATTTCTTGCATACTGCATACTGAAAATTAGCACTGACTATTTGACTTTTCTCACTGTTATGCAGAATGAGCTCAGGGAAGTCTTAATATTCAGTGCTGCTATTTGGTATCTTTGAAGTGGAGTTTGGTCTTCCATTGCTTCTAAGTATTATAGTTCTGCATATCACAGCTAGGACTTTAACTGTGCTAAAAGACCATTAATAATCTAAATCTGTAAACACAGATCTCAGCTGTATCAGAATATTGAACATTTTTCATTAAGTACTAACTGCAGCTAACATTTATGGAACTAAATGTAGTTTTGCTTTTAGCTAAATTGACCCTGAAAGAAAGCAATACCAGAAAAAAAAAGGGTAGTAGCGTTTTTAATTTAATTTTTTAAATTAATGGCACCAGTACCTTTGTGGGTTGAGCACGTCTTCTTAAAGTGCTGTTTTGTTGACCTTGCACAAACATGAATGTTAGAGCTCGCTGTGTGTTCATAATCCTTAGTTGTGCTGTGCTCGTTCTGTGGAGGCTAATTTCTCTTCAGAAGTATAAATAACAGATTTTGCTTGAATTTCATATTTACAAAATTGGTCTGTAGAGGTGAATAAGTTACATCTGTGGTGTGCAGCCAAGGGAAGTGGCTAACATTTAGTAAAGGACTCTGCTAACTCAAGTTTTTAGGTTCTGGCAGCAAAGTGGCTCTGGAATCTGCAGGAGGCAATTCAATGAATGGCCTTTTATTTTCATGTTTTCTACCACAGCTATATAGACTGGATTAAAATAAAAAATGGGAATGAATAATTGTTACTGTTACAAATTCTTTCTTTGGCTCTTTCTTTCTGCCTCCAGAAGTCACAAAGCAATCACTTCTGTAGTGCAATTTAGTTGTCATTTATCTTTTTCATGGCAAGTTTAATAATTTTAGTAAGTGTCAATCATCTATTTTATTAAGTCAGATCTGAGGAAAAAATATAACTAAAAATGAATGTAATAGGACCAGGGTGGCCATATTTTCACAATTAAAAATTACATTATTAAGCAATGCAATTTTTTTTTCTACCTTGTCTTTAACATGATTATTCTGTTCCTTTTTCTGCCCCTTCTTCAAACCAAATCCTTGTTTGTCCCTTTGTCTACTCTGGAATGTCATTATCTATCTATCTAATTATGTATTTATTTTATTAGCTTATTTTCATCGTCCCTTTCTCACTGGTGAGAGTTCTTGCCAAACTCTTGCGAGGCATTGGAATTATTTTCAAGGATATACCCATGATATTCCATCACTTAAAGACAGACATTCTTTTCTTCTCTAACCCAGTTCTTTTTCTTTCCCCTAGCTCTAGCTCACCTCTCTTCCTCAATTTCCAACAATTCTGCAACCATTCATAAGTGTCGTTTCAGATTTGTAGCTAAGTAAGTGGACGCTGCTCTCCCAAGCTTGGAGAAATCTTAATTTTGTGCCTTTCGGTGAAAACAGGCCTTGAGGCATTCTTTACTAACCAAAAGGAAGACAGATACAGACTTTTTAAGGGATCACTTACCTGTTCCAGCAAAGTAGTGCAGTACAATGTCATTTCAAGTTAAGTAGAAGATGTAGGTGACCTGAAGTCAGTGACTCTTTAAAGCGGAGTTTTTAAATCCAAGGTAGTAGCTATGTATGATATGCAGTGGATTGTGTATCTGCAACTTGTTCTGACGTCTATGATTCTATGATTTCTGCACTGTGCAGCACTGTGCCCTGTAATTGCCCTGGTCCCTCAGAAGGTGACATCAGAAAGTGCCCGTTTCTGCAGCATTGGGCTTCCTGGAAATGCTATTAGGGACCTCAGTAAGTGTGTCATCTTCATAGAGTAAGAGGAGGTTAAGTTGCTCCAAACACAGTTTTCCCAATTTCCGGTCCAGTGTTTTGTCAGCTGATATTACATGCCTGAGTGGGTCCTTGATGTAGTTTATCTGCCAAAGTAAGTTTTTATTATGCAGCTTGGAATAGGATGAACCATGAACTTTGCTGCAGAAAACCCATTTTCTTTGACAAAAAGAAAACAGCAAGGACAACGGTTCTTATGGTAATATCTTGATAGAAAGCAATGCATTTTAGCTACAAGAGGTTCTATTCTCTAATGAGTTTGTGTAAATCCTTAGCTGGACTTTAAACTTCCTTGGTGCTCACTTTAAAAAATAATTAAAAAAATAGCCATCCAGGCAGATGAGATTAAAGCAGAAAAACATCTGATTTTCTTTGTAATTCCAAATAAACTCGGAAGCTTCAGAGGGACATTGCATTCTAAAGTTCCAAATCAGTGCACAAACCCAATTTTTTTTTTTCCCAGAGGTAGATTAATTTTAATTAAATCTTGTCGATTCTGGCATGAGGTGCTGGGCTGACAAAAATGGACCTACCTCAGTGTATCTTTATGCGCTGGTTAGAACTATGAGAAATATCTTAAGCTAGAAGAGGAATCACAATTAGTTCAATAATCTCAGCTCCTGAATATAAGAAACTCAACAACTCAACAGTTCAGCAATTTCACCTCCTCATGATGCCTAGATAATTGCATTTTATTCCTAAAATGGCCATGAAAGGATTCATCTTCCTGTACCATTCATTAACAGGGATTGGAACAAAAATTTTTGAAAGAAACTCCATTTAACTTGGGTTTGCATTTGTTAGAAAACAATGTGTATTTTGGGTGCTTCCCATGTCTCATAGATCAAGTAAATACAATGACTGGAGAATTTATTTTCATTTAGAAAATATGTATCAATATTTGAAGCAAGAAATTGGATCTCTGAATAAGTTAAAGTTGAAAGCAAAAATAATTTAATTGCTACTCAGCAGATCTTTTTTTGGATGCAGAGATTCCTCCTTAAACGAGAACATCAATTATAAAGACCCTGACAATCAGAGAAGGAAAAGAGGAAGATATGTCACGTAGTGGAAAAAGGAGGAGTATTTTGTAGGTAAGGCTCTGGAGCTTTGGCTGGAGCTTAAGGCCAGTATTAGTAATGTCTCAACTTCTCAACAGACTTGTCTTGGATGATGATAGACTACATTGCAGTAATGACTGATGCACCGGTGTAGATCAGGACCATTCATTCTTACCTACTTCACTCCTCCTTTAAGTACTTAAGAGCATTTATAAGAATGCTTGTGTCCCATTTGTAGATATTGACAAAAGCTGTCAGATATTTTCAGAGTTAAGCCTGCTGAAGCTAACTAAACCAGGAGATTTCCCTCAAGACAAGCATTTTAAATTTCATGCTCTATGTGGCGTATGGGCACCTCTTTCAGAAGCATTTTTTAATCCCTGAAAATGAGATTTATTTGGGAATTTATACTGTGGTATGTCACCAAGCATCACAAAGACGTACAGTTATGATAACAATCAATTATGAAGTTAACCCTAACCCCCTCCCCAAAGCTTTTAACATAATGGCCAGCACTAACATAAGACTCCAGTATTAAATGGAAATCTTTCCAAAGTAAAACATTTACGCTGCCTTAATGCTTATAAAACCCAGGCTCCATGACACTGTCAAAGGAAATGCATTCCAGAGGTGTGTGATCATCAGGAAAATATTCTTCTGGTATTCCAATCAGCTGAAGATAGGAGCAACCCAGGAGACCATAAATCTTACAATGACATGAAAGGAAGATGCATTAGTCTCTTTGAACTCATTCCCAATATATGGAAGGCTCCAACTTTTATCCAGTGTATGGAATAGCAGAAATTAATAAACAATCCAGTGCATAGATGTGTTCTTTTAGCTCCTGTTTCACAAAATGAAAAGGCTAATCTTAATCTTGCTGTCATTTGGAGAATGATCTATCTTCTAGTTTACACATATATTAGCCTTTGTTTCCATTACAGATCACCTCGACACATTGACACCTAACACAAGGTTGGAGGCCTTTTAAGGTCCAAATCAGTCATCTGAAAATAGGGATACTGCAATGAATCTTTTAAGACATTTTCCAGGTGATGAAAAGGAATTTCTAAAATTAATTAAACTCCCAAGTTCACAGGGAATGAGAGCCAATTTCTGCAATGTATCACCACCATCAATGTAACGGTTACTTTCCTTACAATAAAAGAAATTTTATGATCAGCCTGCTCACCCAAGGAAGTGTTTGTGTAAAGGATCTCATCCAAAGAGGATAGTAACTGTTGATAATTTCACAAGGAGAACATTACCTCGTTACCTGAGTGTGTTTATTGAAATTATTCCTGTGCTGGGTGCATTTATGTTGTTGGTAATCATCAGTGGACTGTTGTAGGATTTAATTTTTGCTGTCTGCTTTGTGCTAATCATGTCCTATCTTAAACTGGTATATTTGGAGAATAAGGGGTATAAGTATGAATTGCCTGTGAGTACTGAGGAAATCAACTTTCACCTTGAATACGTCATCCTGAGACACAGAGAAAAGACAGATGTCTGAAAACTGTTAGGGTGTGCGTTTTCAGCGTCTGTTTTTAGTACTTTACATTATTAATCATGCATAATTGTTAGCAGTGTTTTAAGTAACCTTTTTTTTTTTTGAAAGTTTTTTTGAAACTTTTCATCAAAGTGAGGAACAGAAATCTTTTTTGTAGCAGATGAAGTTTTCAATGCATTGTTTCAAAAATCAATCAAATCTCTGTTCTAGGCCAGCACTTCTTGACTAGTGAGACACATCTCATTGGTGAACCATCCAGAACTGCAAATGAGGCATAAAGCAGGATTCATGTAATGTAATGAGTATAGAGAGAAATATAAATTGATTGTGAGTCAGCTGAAGGTAAAATTGGTTGAAATACACTGCTCTAAACCACGCATTCTGCAAGGTGCAGCATCTACTGCATATTGAGCCTGCTGTATCGACGTATATTCCATGTACGCTTCTGTTTATCCAACGAGAGTATAACAGCTTTCTGTTCCTGTCAGGTAATGCAGGCAATTCCTTTAGTCAAGGAAATGAAGTCTCAGTCAGACGTTTTCTAACTCTGATTGCCCAATTCTTCCATCTTAATAATATTCCTTTAATACTTTTAAAAATATTATTTATATATTTTATACCACATGTATGAACATGCACAAATACATATATTCATACTAACAGCTTAGGATGTATAGCCATTGCAGTAAACTGTCAGGTACTCTGAGGAAAGTGGAGAACAGATTATAGGATCATTCTATGACCCAGAATTTACAGACATTATTTTGTGGACAAAAACATGCATTTCTCCTGTAGGAAGCCTACCAGTCCTGCAGACATAAAGCAAAATTAGTAATATGTATTATTTTTGTGTTATTTTTGTACAAACTAGAATCATGGTATTGCAGGTTGATGAACTAATTTCTAAATTTATTAGACAAATAGGTTGTTTTTTGTTGCCAAATGCAATTTCTGCCCCAACAGCATTTTAGATAAATTATGTCTTAGGTCAGGGCAGTGGGTTAAACACATGTATCCCTAGATTTTAGGGCTTCTTTTTTAGAATGAGAGATCTACCATCAATAGAAATTTTGCTAGAAAACTTGCAGATCCATAAAATGCCTGGATTATACGCAGGAACAATGCACGGGCAGGAAAAAGGGAGAGAATGTGCACACCTGGATTTTTTTTTCTGACATACTGTCAGAACACAACTAAAGCAGGAATTGGAAAGCGTTCTCAGATCCAGCAGTAGAAATGCAACCACAGCGTTATATTCATACCTCCTAAATCAGGTACTTAGACAAGCCTAAGAACAATTCATTAAACCTATTTTTGGGCACTCATGCAATTTTTGATGACATGAATTTTTTTTAACATGCTCCTGTTTCTCTCTATTGATTATACAGGAAGAAAAAGATGGCCAGGCTTCTAAACTACATACCCTAGTCATCTATATTTAAGTTGAATAAATTTAGGTGTCTGTGTTGATAACTTCAGACAATGATTCAGACAATCTAAATTCGATGTCTGAGTTTGCCTAAAATCAATAACATCTTCATTTTTAAGCATAGAATTCTCTAAGCAAGGAATACTTAGAAATATCCAGATCTGGCAAGTGAGGCAGGAGCTAGGCACTGGAGCTTTGTTGCCGACCAGAGGTGGGCAACAATGTACTTAAAATTTAGTGTTCAGAGTTGTTTTTATGAACATGTCACGTAGCATGTAATATTATTATCAAAATAAAAAAATGCCAAGTGTCTTATTCCAACTGTGCTGGAAAAAACTCTCAAACTCAACATTATATCATTTCATGTTTTTAAGTCACAAGATGCAACTTGCGCTTTTTCTCTGTTTTGTGGTGTACCCTAGCAATAGAAGCTTTTGTTTCACCATGCAATTTGTATATATTATGTAATATTCAGAAGGGTGAGGACGACAGAGATAAGACAAATAATTAAAAATAAACATTCCATGTAATTATTTTCAAATATTTTAGGCCTTGTCATATTTAAATAAAATTTCCCATATTGCCTTTCTACTAATATATTAGAGAGAATTCCATGGAAAGGTTTGAGAAGCCATAATCTATATTAAGCTAAGGAAGTTAACCAATAAGTCAAAGTTTTTCATGTTAAGGATAGTTTAAAAATAATTATACTGGGATGTATACCTGGTTCTGAGGCATACCTGCTGATTAATTTCAAGAAGTATTACTGTTGTGGTATAGTCTATCATCATTAATAACAAAAGGATTTAAATTATAATTTTCATATTTCCCTTGTCCAATTTATTTGGTTTTTTCCCCTCTGTCTTACTCATCCTGGAATGTGCAATTTGTGTGGTCAGTGCCAGTTTTTGTATGTGTCCATACTAGGCCTAACAGCAGGATTTCCCGAGTGAACATATGGCACATTTCCTAGTATCTGCATAAGGAGCAAAATCAGACCCATCATTGTGTTATCTGAGTTTTAAAAAAACGTACATTTTTTTAGCACCAAAACTATTTATAATAAACAAGTCATCCAGCATTTAACTTTCATAAGTCTTCATTTTTTCCATTCATAGATTTAGAATTTAATTAAGCCATAGCTGGTCAAAATAAGGTAAAATCTCAGCTTCCAAATGTTTTATTTTTAAAATGTATTTTCCAAACTAGTAAGTATGCAGGTAAGCTCTCATGTTTAACTTGCTTGCCACCTTTTAGAAAGTTTTAAAGCCATACTGATCAGGATCATGATTATTTCTGTCATTTACTAAGACCATGATGAGACTCAGGGAAATGAATTGTTTGATCTCATCATAGAACTTCAGCACACCTAACACACAGTGTTTCTGTGATTCTGTGTGATTCTGTGTGATTCTAATCAGGGAGAATTGGCACTTTCTTGCTTAGGAAGTCCAAAGCTGATCTGGAATCTCCCATCAAGACTCGGCGTTGCGGACTGATGTAGTCTATACTCCTTGATGTTCTTGGTAATCTATACATGTCAAGGTTAATTTTGTCTTTCATTAAAAAATAGACATTTGCTTGCCTTTTTTTCCTCCTGTGTTGATGACATTAGCTTGGTGAATTTTCAGACATGGGAATATTGAGATTCCTGAAGGTGCAAAACGTAAACCAACAGCATATCTTTGTATTTTATCCTGAATGTAAGTAGGTTAATCAGAGCATCCTCTTAATCATTCAGAGTGATGTGGTACTTGCTGGGTGAGTTCATGACTGAGGAACAGAGCACGGACTGCTTCCACTGGCCCTTGTGCAGTCCCAATATTCAGAAACATGCTACAGGCATAGTGCTGAACTGCGCTTTTGGGCCTTATCTGAAGACTGTTGGCATGCAGGGTTATCCCTGATTTCACTGGAATTAGGCTACTAAACAGTTGCTGCTACAGGGAATGGTAGCTCAACAGACTTTGGAACAACAAAATTTTAGTACCCTAGAAAGAGCAAGTAAGAGCATGAATTCGGGTTCACACACCTTACCTGGGAGCAGACATATTTCTAGCCTGAACTAGATCACTTAAGCTTCATTTCTTAAAATATTGAATAGATAATGTACGTACAAAGTTTGTGATGGTTAACTATTTTTGTGAAGCTCATTCTAAGAATAAATTATTATTATTATTTCATTATTTAATATTACTGCTGGTGAAACAGGAGATAATCTTTGCTGAGTCCTTTGTGCATGGGATACCGTTAGCAGCAAGTCCAATGGAAACTGAGGAATGAGGGACTTAAATACCAGGTAGTTCCATGAGCACCAGAATCAATGCAGACGGGGCTCTGAGCAACTGATCTAGTTGAAGATGTCCCTGCTCATGGCAGGGGGGGTTGGACTAGATGGCCTTAAAAGGCCCCGTCCAACTCAAAAGATTCTATGATTCTATGTTTTTCTATCCTATTTCCTTTGTGATGTGGTGGAGGATCACAATAACTTAAGCACCTTTTCCTACCACTTATGATAATTTTGTCAAACTTAAGATGGCAATGTTGTGGCTATTCACTGACTGTATTCTGACTGTCTTTCTACTGCCAAAGCCAATGGGTAATGGTTCAGTTCTACTCACCCTTCCTCTATTGTGCACTGACTTGGGTCTTTCTTCTCCTATGATGATGCTGATTTTCACACAGCTTGTTGGAATATAACTATTGTAATATTTTTGCCCTTATGAAATTAACCAGTCTTCTCAAATGTATTAATTATGGTGATAGATGGTAATATGGATAGAAAAATGGATAAACAGAGTGTACAGATTTCTAAGTCTCATATCCTTGGTTTAAAATCTGTAACTTAGGCTAAAAGGAGAGGTTACTATTAAAAGGATAATTGAGAAGATGATGGAGAACTATTTTTCAAAAGACAGACATTGAAAAGAATTACATGAATATGGATAGAATGCCTCAAAAATGAACATAAGGAAACAGGAAAATGTGGAAGATACTTAGATAAAAATGCAAGCAAGAAAAAACCACAATATTTCTTGGTTGAATACTACAATGAATTTACTTTCTTTTACATTACTGTACCTTGTTAGTGGATATTTTCTGTAACAAGGTTTGGTCTCTTAGCTGGAATTTCAGTATCTTTCATCGTAGATCTGTGACCTGACTACCAGGGAATAAAATCAGTATCACTTTTCCATTCTCAATGAATGTTTAACTCAGTGAATTAAATAGTTCATTCAATATTTAATTATTTTATGGAAAAGAGAACAGCCTCAACAGCAAAGACAAATTCCCTTTGGAATAACCAAGAGGGTGTTGATGAGGACTTTGTGGGCATATTTGAGGAAGCCAGAAGGGAAACTTGGGACTCAGTTTTCCATTTTCCCTGTCACAGTGCTATCTGCCAGACTTCCTGTAGTAAAAGGACGGGTACATTCTGAATGAGTGCTCAGGCGCCAGCTGAAGGAGAGGATTCATTTTTACAATTCTTGAGCAGAGACTGATGCTTCCCTGCAGCCTGGATTTAGGTACTTTTATCCTTTTGGGGTTGGGGCTTTATCTGCATCCCTCTCTTTATTGTTTCCTATCCTAGATATTCAGAATACTGGCTTCTATGATTCCTGTTCTTAAATATGATTAAATTTACAGTTGTAGATTTTGCCTTAATTCTTGCTAAACTTCTCTTGTGAAGCTGAACTTCTAAACATTGATGTGATGAAATACAAATGAATGTGTGCTTTACCCCAGAAGAAAGTCTGGTTGCATTTCCCTTGCAGTAGCAAAATGAAATGTCCATCCTTGAATTTAATTTAAGTTAGTCCTTTAAAATCTTGTCCCACCTTGGAGCACCCGTTTGCTAATCTGACCCAAAATGAGTAGTCTTATAAACTTTAATAATATAACAGCAGCCTATGTGCGAGGCCACTGTTGTTAACTTACCGGTCTGAAAAGCGTTTATTCAGACGTTTTTTCTTTCCATAAGAAAGAAAACTTAAACTTAAGCCATCAAAGTTTTTTAAAATTAAGTATTTAGCCAAACACTTTGGTAAGGGCATATTGGAGAGCAGTGGTAGCTGCATTACAGGCATTTATGTGCTATTGATTACTCAATTTTATTTAGTGTCTAGACAAAAAATACAGAGGTTTGACTTTCTGTATATGTAAAAAATCCCACTCTTACCCTGAAACTCCAAGTGACTCTTCTCTACCATTTTCTTCTGTGATTCCATCAAACAATACTTACTTGTTATCCAGTAAATTACAATGAAATTGAATCCAAAATTGTACTTGAGAGTATCTTTTATTACAGAACATTCTTTGCCTTATGAGCTGTAATGTATAGCTTTAATGAGGTTGCCTGACTTTACCTTGTTTAAGCTACAACTTTCTGTGAAATGTATTATCTGTGTGGCTCTAACAAAGAAGTGATGCTTTTGAAGTAATGTTTGAGATAACATATTTGTACATATTGTCAACTTTCTTTGTATAACAGGTTTACCTGAAGAGCTTTCTGAATTCTAGAATAAAATTCAAAGTAGTTTAATCTTACATTTGAAATAGAAATGTTTTATGTAAGTTAAAAAATAGCCATACATACTTGGGAGCTTTCTTGAATAACTTTTCTTCCAAACTACTTGTAGCTGGAGGGTTTTTATTAAGATTCAGCTTGGCTAGAGAAATAGGTATTTGTATGGATTGCAGTGTAACCTGGCTTAATGGATCCAATGATGCTTTCCCAGGCTTGTCTTTTCATTTTGAAGTAGGCTGTCAGCCACTCGCTTAGACTATCTGGTACTTGTCTTTCCCATTCTGTACAATTTTTAAAGCACTTTGTGTTCATGTCTTATGAAATCCTTTGTAAAACTGGTGTAGAAATTAAATTTATTATTATTAAACCATAATTAGCAAGAGTAGTATACTTGTATAGTGTGTGTATAGAGAGTAATGTACATATATATGCAAGTATAAATAAACAAAATACTGTAATAAAAATGACTATAAAAATAATTTGAATCAAGCCCTCAAATATTTGCAAATGCCAGAATCACAAGTGCTTGAGTAGTGCTTGGTTCACCTGGTGCATGTTGAAGTACACAATTAGGTGTGGTTTGAAAAAAGCAGCTCGTGCATATAGTACCTCTTTTTCTTTTAATATGGATATTGGAGGGTGTACAGTGAGTGACCTGAAGAAGAGACAAGGAGATCTCATGTGTAAGGAAGTTAAATATCAAATAGGGGAAAAAACTGCACAAAACCCTTGTAATTTTAGTTGAATTTTCTGCTAATAACAACTATGGAGTTTTTGCCTTTAAAAGTATCCCTTTTATCTTTCCTGCATTAAAGGTTTTCCTGGCACGAATATCTGCAGAGTACTCTTCGTTCCTTACCCCAGAATTAAATGAAAAAATTAGAAGTTTTAAAGATGTATCCCATTTTGTCAGTAGTTTTAGATCAATTTAAAAAAAAAGTAGTATGTCATAACTTCCATTTTAAATATCTGAACATGAAGACATAGAAAGGTGAAAGTCAAATGTCCAGACCTTTGTTGCAACTACAGGAGCATTTTGGCTTTGGTGACCATTCATAAGGCACACAACAAAATGGTGATATAATTGAAATAGATGATAAAATATTTGTCTTGTACCTACTCTATGGTCAACGTTGTTTCCCAACTGTTAAGTGGTGCATATGAGACTAATAATTTTTTTAGTGACTTGAATCATTTGTAACAAGATGATTCTATTTCTTGCAGCAGATACAAAAATCTTGCCTTTTTGGTGGATTGAATGTAAGGCAAATTTTCTTATATGACACAGATGAATTCCCTGTAACGTAGGCAAGGTGGTTACCAAGTACTCAGTTTTCATTTTATTATAGCAAGATAGCCATAAATACTCATTAGCTCCTACTCCAGGATCTCAAGAGTTACCAGCTTTGCCATGCATATAGCCTAGTACTTTTTACCACAAATTATTATACATTTCTCAAATACAAACGTTTCCATAATGCACAGTATATTATAGGCGTAAATACAGATATGAAAAACTGCTTTTTGTAGTACTTTGTAGGCTTTCACATGGGTTTTGGGAACAGTTTCATTAGTGTGTATTTTATCAATGCTTTTTTTGAAATATTTAACATGAGTGTTAGTAGGAAGTCTTCTTTATCTCTTTTAGAGGGGCCTGGTGATTAATTTTTTCCTGTTGCTCTTTTTCTTTGAAAACCTGAGTTGTAGCTGCCATCATTCTGGCCAAAGAAGCCTGGATGGGTGCTCCCTTCTGAGCACATCAATAGAACACTTTAATTAGCTGGGAGGTTGCTTATTCCCTTATCTTCTGGGATTAAAATTGCTTTCACTGGGAGAGCTGTAATAATGGCCCTTATTTTATGTTGGTTTATTTGGAGATTTTGTAATTAGTGCTAAGATGTTAAAAGCTGTGGATAGAAAATGAGGCATTTTAAGGAAAATCTTTTTAATTGTTATTTTTCAATTTGGCAATGATAGAATATATTCTGTAATTTTATGTAATGTCATCGTCTGGCACAAGCATTGAAAGAAAAGAGGAAAAATATGTTTTGTAGTCAGGGATACTTATTTTCTGTACATTTAATAGTATTCACCATGCATATTTTGCTGCAGGATCTCACTGTGTTCCGTTAGATGACTGATTCTGCTTCTTGCTCTTTCACTTCCTATACCGGAGAAGTAGGCTCCTAAGGCAGTAGGTTTTCCTGGAAGTAGACAGGTATGGAGCACCCAAAGAAGTGATTGATTTTGCTTAGTTCCATTATGGCTGTTTCCGTGCAATAAACTTTTAAAAGAGGCTGAAGACTTCTTATTTTGAAATTAGAATATGTATAATGCAGTCATTCTCTTTAGTGATTTTTCACCTTTGCGTGATAAACCATTGCCTTGATGCTGTATGTACAGTACCTAACAGAGCAGTTACATATAGAATGTCTACTGTTTGCTTCAGCCACGAATTGGTATTACATTTAAATGTTTGTAATGAAAAACCTGTTATCTCATGCAAGGTATGCTATAGCTTTTCAGATATGAGACAAAAAGTCTATTGTTACAGTGTCAGTGCTACATGTTGTTTATTATATGAGGAATATTTTTAGAGTGGTCTTCCTTTCCTGTAGAGCTGCCTTTACAGTAAAAAAAACCCCCAAACCCACCTACGTGCACGGTCACTGATGTTAGTCATTTTCACAGGGGAGGGAAGGAGGAGGGGAAGATGCAGAAATCCTCCTCCTCCTCGGCAGTAGTAACAGTGTGAGGATGCCTTGTCCTCATTTTTTTTACTTCTGAGATTTTATTGCTGGCAGCCAGATGTGCTGAAACTCCTGACGACAGCAGCTATTCACTGCGTGTTTTTAATAGGCTTAGAGAAATATGAGTAGAGTACATGAAAGCAGCTCAGCTTCACACTTCAGCTGGGAATGCCCAAAAAGCTCACTGCTGTTTAGAATTCTTGCTACAGTCAGGAGAAAGCCGCACGGTTACTAAATCTTCTACGACTGAATTAGAAGAATAATGACTGTACAATTAACTATCGGCCCCTGCTCATTTAGGCACAGTTTTTACAGAGATCAGGAGAAATATGGAACTTGATTGGCATGTTTGCATTTGATGGTGTGTGCAAAATAGATGACTTTTAAGACAGGTGGTGAAGAAAAATAGAAGGGAAGGAAAGAGAGAAAATGCAATTTGAGACACTGCGCCAGGTCTGCAATTCTGTTTTATCTCATTTTCACGGGGTTTTCTCATCCCCTCCAAATATTTTACAAAATGATCTTTTTGGACAAACGTTGAACAACACTAGGTGAGTAGAAAGGAAACATTTTTGCCTTACCATTTCTATGCTTATGCTACTAGTAATGTATTTGCTTGTTTTTCAGTGGGGTACTTCAATAACTGCACTCTTAGATATTAATATTTTTATGGTAGCAGTGAGTATCTTCTGTTGGTGCTTTTATATTTTATGCAAGAATTTAAATGAGAACTCAGTCTGCAGAAATAAAGTCAGCAAAGATAGAATAAAATATTGAAGATGGTTTTGTATCTTTCAAATACATTAGCTACCATTAGAAGCTAGCATTATTAGCTGTAATCCTGAAACCATATTAAATATTCATAAACAAATTTGTCTGAGAAAATGATTTCTATGTGGATGTGGCAGTGAAAGGATTAAAGACTCAAAGATGTGTCTGTTTAACCATACATAATTTGTTAGAAGACATAAATTAGTAGTCCTGCATACCATTTGCAAAATAGGGAGAAAGCAGTTTCTTATTTTCAGAAGACTTAGATCCTCTGTGCATTGCTTTTAAATAATCTTTTTAACTGGCCAAATTATAGCTGATCGGTGGATGCTTTGCAGCACGTCAGTCAGCTCTGTAGGCTCTCCTTTTATGAGTAGCTATTGTTTTATGGGAAGTAAAAATGATAGGGAGAAGTTGTTTATTGGTGTGAGATGGTTATTAAATTGGTTTCTAAGGATTTTGGGGGGGGCTAAACTGAATTAATAATGACTCATTTTTGTGGCATTATTCAGTAAACATACTGTAATACTGATGCTTAGAACTTTTTCATACTTCTATTAAATATTAACAGTAAAAATAATTAAGAATTATATCTAAAAGAGCATGTGTGCACATCAGGGAGAGAAAGAATCCTGTAGTTTTTTTATAAAGATAGTGCACTGATGGAAACATTCTGGAAAAAGGGTGGAAGTAATATTGCAGAGACTATGTCCAGCATTTTAATCTTCTTCTCTGTATCTGTGGGAGAAATCCCTTTTAAATGGGATATTATTTCTTAAATAAAGTGATATTTGCACTTAATACTTCAGAAAACTGGTATAATTTTATTTCCCAGAATATTGTTCTAAGGATTCTCTCCCTTACTTCTGGTGTTTCCTTTATAAACATTTTAATATATATTTAATAGTACTGTTTTCAAGTTTTGATATATTGGTTATGATTTTCTAATTAGGCATGTAAAATTATGGAGGTAGCTTTAGTAATCATAATCACTTTAGCGAATTAGAATTTTTTTAGATATATATGAAATCTGTAGTCAGTGTGATTTTTTCTTACATCCCTTTGGTGTACTGTGCAATCTTTGAAGCTCTACAAAATGGAGCAATAATTTATGTATTATCAGCTGTGATTGTAAACCAGTGCGTATTTCCAAGTGCATAGTTTCAGGCCTGCAGCAACCAACAAAGCCCATAGCAACTGCTCTAATCAGCTACATACCAAGTCCCGATTCTCTGGATCTGTTTTTGCAGATCAAGGTGCATGCTTTTTGTTAATTTTTTTTTTTACAGATACATGTGCAAGGTGCTTTTAGGTGTGTATTTTGCTTGTAAGTCTCTGGCAAAAACTGTATATGGTATCAGTTTCACATCAAAAGACATCAGAGAATTGTTTTATTGCATGTGTTGTGCCTGAGATTTAGAATTATATTTATTCTAGAAGGCTGGCAAACAAGAAAGGATTGTTAGGAAACCCAGCATCCTACCTAGTGTACGCTGTCTTATTTAGGATGAGAAAATGTCTATATTTATAAGGAGCAATGTCATGTTTTTCTGGGTACCAATGCTTTTGGCCTCAAGAAAACATTGTGTGATTTTTCAGCAATATGCAGCAGTAAGCGTGCGAGACTAAGTCAGTCAGGCTTTCTGTGTCTTCTAAAGTTAAAGTTAGTTGAAAGTTATTTAAGGTTATTGAGTAAAAAGATTCTGTCTTCTGAATAAGTAGCAGTATTTTAAATTTGATCTTGATAAAAGAGCTTTGAAGAAATAATCTATTGAATAGTCACTGAAAAATCTTGCTGCTGTTTATTTCAGAGGCTAGTTCTCTTTGTTGTCTGACTGATGTAAAAAAATCTATTTTATTTTTTCTAACTAAATCAATGCAGTGTGTATTTTAGGTAGATTTTTCACTTAAAGCTTTGCACAGTTAATGTACCGTGCTTGCAAAAAACTAATTGTTCATGCATTAATAGTGAATGTTTCAGAACTGTGGTAAGGAAAACAAACACACCACTAGCATGTAAAAGATTCTGCTTTGATGAGGTATAATGTGGTCTGTCTCTTTGGACTTTGAAGTGAAATATTTTGTCAGACTAAAAAGAGATGATCCTTTTGCTTTTTAAGGTTTTCTTTCTGTTTTCGCATCTAGAAAGTGAAAGTCAGAGTGCAGAAAGATAACAGCTGACATTAAGCACAGAATGATTAACTGTTGGTTACACAAAATAACAATGTGAAGAAAACAGGTTCATGCATACTAATAGTACAGTAGATAATGGAATATAAAACAGAAAGTCATAGGGAACTAGTTAGTATGCAAATAACTGTAGCTGAAAATATATTCCTATTAATTTCCACATGATCTGTTCTTGGAGTTCTTCAGTTCTGAAAGTTTAGATATGGTGTGATGTTGTTGCAGCAAAGCCAGTTATCTTGGCCTTTGTTTTCTGATGTGATACCAAACTTTAGCAGGAATATATATTAAACTGGTTTTTATCATTTAACATAGAGACCGTACACGAGTTGGGTTTTTATATGCGTATTTTTTGCGTTGCAGTAGCTGATGTGAGAGGACTCAAACAATATTAAACTCCTTGTGAGTTAAATTGATTTTACCATTTAAATGGGTTTCGTTATCCTCTGCTAAGAGCTTCTGTTGGAGGAATACTGCACTTTAGTTCTCTTTTGCCAGCTACACAGCAACACTTTTCTGTAAGACGCTGTTGTGAGTGTAAAAGAGAGGTGGTTTACTGGGTCTTCCTCCTGGTCCTGCGCGTCGCGCTCTGACATTACCAACTCCAGCTGAAGCGGTAAGAGCTATGACTTCAGAATTGTGTTTCCCCTATGTTGGGTCTGTAGGGCTATTTCCTGTGTAAGAGGTTACTTTCTGTTGAAAATTGATTAGAATTACCTCGCGTTGGGAAGTCACAAGGATTGTTTTGCTTTCTTAGCATTTGGCAAATAACTAGTTGGCGGAATAAAGCCTTCATGTGTCTGGGAAAAGAAAGTATGGGCAAAAAAATCAGGAGACCTTTTCTGGAAACATACTAAGTGCTTACATTACATTCGAATTCTAAAGCAGCATCTAAAGGAGCTTCAGGTTTTTGACGTCTAAAATATGTCTGATGACTTTCAGTGACATACTTTTCATTCAATGACTAAAGATGATGAAATAAAAGTTTTAAAATGTCTTTTAAAAACCCTTAAGTTATCAGATCAGCTAGGTTTTCTGATCGTCATTCTTCCTTTAGAGCTTAGCATATGAATACTGTGCTGTCAGATGCTCTATTTGCAGCAGCATGCTTTGGGAAGTCACAGTTGCTTTGGGCAACATTCAGATTAACACATCATTGCATAACGGCAAGTATCCTTTGTGACTAAAATTGATGCAAACTCTACAGAACAGTATTTAGTCCAATTTTACCACTGCAGTATATATTAACAGCTTTTCTCTGAGAATGGAAAGCAGTGGATTTACCTAAACCTGGTTTCTCCCACAACACATTGTTATATCTTTGTTACAGCTGTGTGAAAGTGAGTTTGTTGTCTAGGTTGGCCACACAGGGGCATAAGATAACTAATACATTTAGCTCAAAAATAGTACAAAGGTTGTTCACAAATTCTATGTACAGCAGAGACTTAGGAATGGTCACCGTTTTTAAATCAGACACACTTAACTTAAAAAAGTAAACTGTATTTTCTTTCATTAAATTAAATCCCAATATTTTTAAAGATTCTTAAGAGTTTGCACTTTTTCAATCTCTTGGTAAGCATATTTTACATAAATACATTGATTTTCAAAAGGTTACTAAAATACCTAATATATTAACCTGTTCCTGAAACCAGATATTTACACAAAAAATATAATTTTCATCAGAAAAATATTATTTATTTTCATTATTTAATTTTCTGTTTTGATTCTTAAATGTACATATGAGCTATTTACTAATGCTCCATTTTATAATGAAACCATCACATGAAGTCAAGCATTACTGGCACAGACAATTGTTATTTCTCATAGTGCAATTAATGATTACTTTGACATTGAAGGAAAAGGTTGATTTTCTATTCCTTTTTTGGGAAACAACTTTGTTGAGATATTTCTGTGCAATAGATTGGAGATTTTTTTCTGACTCTGTATCAGCTCAACAAAGCAAGGGGTTTACTATAATTCTAAGAGAATGTTGCGTTTTCAAATATTGTTAGTCCAAGAGCCAAGGATAAAAACACTCTGATGGCGTTAGAACTGAGAGTATATTGTCAATATTCTGACATGCAGTAGTGAACAAAACCTGAAACTGCCTCTCCTCACTTTCAAAAACTAGCTTGTCTATAACTACTGTTAAAAATTTAGCTCACTGGGATTTTCATATCTGCTCCCTTTTTACCTCTATACCAGATTCATGTAATCCTGTCTTAAAGAATTTCCTGAAATTTGTATCTGATGTGCTTTCTCAATTGAATGAAAAACCATGCAATGTTGGAAAAAAATCCAGAACTTTTATTTGTATACCCTCTATATATTTTTTCCTTACTCAATTAAAGGCATAACAAAGCTATTCCCCCCTGGTTCTTAACTGTTTGTGAATTGCCTCAGACACAATCAGAATTCCAAAACTAAGCTAACACCAGCCCTAGATGTCTATATTACTTCAGAGAGGTTATCCATGTCAAATGACCCTCTATCTTTTTTTCCTTCCTAAAATTAGAAGCATAAGCCATATTCAGGTGAATCCCTGTGTACATATATATAAACTTTGTAAACATAAGGGGAAGACTGGCTGGGACAGCAAGTGTACAAAAGACAGCTGTACTTCCTAGCATTCCTTGAAAGACAGCTCTTGAAGCAAGGAGAGGAAAGAAACCTTTTTACTGCCTCTTCTTTTGGTAAGTAATTTCAAAAATTCAGCGTTTTTTTTTTTACTATAAAAATAACCCTAAACCAGCACGTGAACGCTGGCAAGCAGCAGGCATGAGGGAGCTCAGTGATGAATTTAGTGACATTGTTTGGTCTTTTTCGCACCTTTGCTGTGAGTCCCTTGCATAGACCACTCTCTGTCCTCTTTGAGCTGTGAATAAGTATATCTAACACCACCCATGCTTTGCCCCTTGATTTGCTACTTTGGGAGAAAGTGGGACAAGTAACATGAGTTTCTTAATCTCCTTCTCATCTTTCTATTTCCCTTGGAGGAAGCAACTGAACATGCTAACTTGTCCCAAAGCTATTTCTTTCTGGAAAGAAATTTTGTATTCCATCTTGTTTTGGCAGCTATTGAGTTTTGGGTTTGTTTTTAAAACCCTTATTTCTAGGAAAAACCATCCCTGTAACATCCTGTTACAGATATTTTCAGAGAGAGGAAAGTAAGAGATTTCCTTACAGAACAATTTCTTTTCCCATCTCTTCCAGCTCTGGAGAGAGATACCTTCTGTTACTTCCAATTCAGTTGCTACAGATTTAATAAGGTGACATATGCTTCCTCCATGAATCTCACAGAGCTGTGGATTTTTGCAGCCATAACAGGTTTCTCTCTATTCTCATTGTGCATCAGCTGCTCTTATCTGATGACGGTAATAAAATCCTAGCTGGCATATGATCTTAACCTCCCACCAGGAATTAAAAAGAGGATGGGTCAGAGGTGGATAATTTATATCAATTCAGATAGCATGTTAAATTGACAAATTTAAATAATCTTAACTTTGGAAATGATTAAACATGCCTTAAAATTTGATTTTTTTCCCCTCACCTGTGTGTGAGCAACAGAAATCTAAGCTATATTTGAGTACAACATTTTTGCTCAGAACATACTAAATAGTCTCTTTCTGTTCTTGAATAACTCAGATAATTCCTGTCATTCCTCAGAACATCCACATAAGATGTAGGTATGATCTTCTTTTTCTGGAAGAAGAAAAGGCAGAGGCCATGATATTAAAAAACGACTAGTGACTTTGTGTACTCAACTTGAAACATTTTAAAGAGATTTGTTCAATGATCAGAGCCCAGTAGTTTATGAAAACTGCATGTTCCAACACGGATATCCATAAGTCAAAGTTGCTAGTCGTAACCCTTGAATAGATACATTTGGGGGTGGATTGAACTGTGATGACTGAACAATAACTGTCCCCAGCTATCTATTTTACCCATCTTCCAGGGTGCTGTCACTCTGGTAAAACTGCCGTGAGTGCTATACGAATCTGCTCCATACTGCCTCCGTTTAGAGTTTGGTATATTGGTATGAGGCAAAGTCAATATGCCAGACAGGTTGCTGTAGCTGGTCGGGTGCATATTCATAAATATTTCAGTTTTCCCACCTGGTATGGTCAAAAACTCCTGGTGAGGGTCTTCACCAGCCCTGCTTTGCTCAGCACCAAGTATGTAAAAAAATGGTTAACAGCACTCATGTAGTCCCTCACCTTGCTTCCACTTCTTTCTTTATCCTTTTAGCTCTTCTCCTTTTGGGTCAGTAAGTTAAATTACATGCAAATTTATGGCACAATGTGCCTACTAATGGCACTATTCATTTACCAGGTCAGTAATAGTAATTATAACGCATTGTAGAAACATGGGCTTCGAAAAGCGAACCTTTCCTTATCAGAACTAAGATACGTCTTTGCGTTCCTCGATCGAGAAGTTCTGCCAGCTGCTCCTGCCCCATTACAGGCTCCCTGAAGCAGCGGAGCAGAGGAAGACCGCTTCCGTTGGTGTGGGCTCTGCCGTTTCCTGAGATTTTTTTTTTCTCTTTTTGATCTTTTTGGCATAGTGTGATTCTGTGTAGGAAGAGAATTAAAAGGGAAACTAAACCTATTTAAACCGCTACTATCACAACTTACAGGTGGACAGAATAACACAAAATTGGGAAGTTTGACTGTCTAGGTCTGGTTAAACTGGGGAGGGTGGAAGTGAACAGTATTGCAGCTGTACTGCTTCTTTCCTTTCAGGTGGAACAGAGCTGTCCTACCAGTAGCTAAATAAGGACCTAGCATCCCTTTGGATTTCTCAGGAATATACTCTTGATTTTGCGCTATAAAGGTAGAATGAAGCTTTACTCATAGAAAACACTGTGTTTCGAAACAGTTCAAGAAAGATTGGTATCTGAGCCTCAGGTGATTTACAGGGTTCTGAAAAGCTGTGAAATTTGAGATGAGTATTGGCGATAACAGTATCGTTTTAGCTTTACCCTGAGATAAAAGGTTTGAAGCAGAAGTTGGAAGTGTTTGAAGTCCTTGGCTTCACTTCACATGTGCTTTGCAATAGGGAGGCAAAGGCAGCTTTCTTGTAGCTGCTTTTTGGATTCTGCTTTTTTTTTAACCTGAGAAAAAATTAAAAACTTAGGCTGAGACAGCAAGCATAAAATCTCTCCTCCCCTTTTACCGCCGCCTCTTCCATATACTAATGTTTCTCTTTACATTTCTTAATTTTCCTAGTATTATTTTTTTATGTTGTTGCTCCTGTATCTTCAGATTGCACTCAGAGCAAGTGCATTTTGCGTGGATGTTAGGACCCCAGGGATAGTCAGCGTTTCATTCACTCAAGAACTGTCACTTTTCACTGCTAATGGTGACATTGTTCTGCTGTAAAATTACAAGAAAAGTGTAGTTTTTAAAGAAGCCCCAAGTTTATAGCTCTTCTGTATCACAGTGAATCTAACTCAGATCATTATTCAAATAACCTGCAGTAAAAGCTTCTAAGTGCCCTGTTTTCAAGAACTCTTTCAGTAGAACCTGCTTCATCTAACTGTCATATGTTTGTAAGTTTTGGAAAGTGTCAGGGAGGACAGAAAAGATTTTAAAATGCAGCAAGAATTATGATATTAAAAACACAGCAATTCAAATAATTTACATTCACCAAAGCTTGCTTGCACTTAGCACGGACCTTTAATGTTAAAGTATGTTCATTTGTAGGACACAGCATAATCATGGTGTATAAGGAGTACCTGTAATATTAATTCAAATCTCTTATTTTAGAATAAAGCATGAGAAGAAGGTTCAGTCAAAGAACTGGGGGGTGCAGGGGTAT
Organism: Phaethon lepturus; assembly: GCF_000687285.1. Taxonomy (NCBI): domain Eukaryota; kingdom Metazoa; phylum Chordata; class Aves; order Phaethontiformes; family Phaethontidae; genus Phaethon; species Phaethon lepturus. The sequence continues at coordinate 39,538 of NW_010509702.1, forward strand.
GAATTCTACACCTGCCACAGTCAACATCTCCTTTGTAATGCCAGGAAAACCACGTGAACTTCATTACTGGAGTTTTCTGGGATATAGTTAATACTTCATGGGAGCCTCTGAAAGTTATTTTATAATTATTTGCAAAGGTCTTCGTGATTCTGAGTTTGTAAGTATACGCTAGTGGAAGTTCAAATTAAATTCGCATTCTATTTTATGGGAATTTAGGTTCATCTTTAGATTTTAGGCTATGTGGCAGATGCCTTAAATATCTTAGAGGTGCACAAGGATTTTGTGCCATACCCTTCACTTGCACCAAAGATGCCCTCCATCATACCGGCTGCAAATTGCATCATATTACTAACTGCATTATTTCCTTACATACTGTCAGCAACGCAGCTAATGTGTCCTCACTACAGTGATTTTTTTGTCTTGGGATAGCTCTTTCAGAAGTTTTTTTCATTAATTTAAGTACTGAACATAATTTCTCAATTCTGTAATCATATACCACTAATGCAAATGTATTTGTATTTGCAAACAAATTCTTAATAAGTGTGAGGATTTTATGCAGTAAGCACGTTTAATAATACTTGCCAGATGTAATAGAGACACTAAAAAATTGGGCAACTATAGAAGCTACTCAGACACTGCTCGCAAGATTGCACTAGTGTACAGAAATACCTTGTTCTCCTGTTAAGCACAAAAAAAAATCATGCATTCTGCAGAGGGGGTTGTGTGGCCTCCGGATGGTATACTGGGGTAAAACCTTCATATCTGCATTTTTGTGGGTTTTATTGTTGCAGTACTTCCATGCAACTAATGCAACGGGAACTGTACTGGATTCTGGTCTGTTGACGCAATCCACTATGAATAAGACTGTATTTTAGAGGTCCCAGCTTAATATAGAAATAAACAGCTGAGAATTTTGAACATTTCCTGCCTACCTTCAGTTGGGAAGCCTTTTGAATAATCACTGGTGTCTAAATGCTGTCTCAATAATCACTTTTTTACTGAAGTTGTGCAAGGTACATCAATCAGTATTTCATTTTGATCACATCTGGGTGATATCTGAACTGTTCTTGTGTCATACAGGAAAAAGTCTGTTGCGTATATTCACCTTTGATTGGAGCAAGTAGATATTGAAACAACAGTTTAGGTCAGATCAGGAATTAATCTTGAATCTAATGCTGCTTCAGCTGAAGTGAGATGGGCTAACTAAAAAAAAAGAAAGAAAAAAATATTTTTAAATAGGTCTCTGGCAATACATCAGCTTTACTTGAATCCTGGGAGTTTTGTTACAACAATTTCAAATTTGGAGTGATGTGTGAGTGATATGATATGTTTTTTTCTCTAGAAAATAATGTTAGCTCATTGTAATTGCCATGAAAATGTGTGAAAAAAGTACACTGAAATCCAAGGAGTGCAACTGTGTGGAGAGGAGATAGGAAATGGAGTTGCACTGTGTTATTTCTGTCCCTTGCCTATCTCTTATTTTTTCCTTCTCTTGCTTCAGTTCTCTCCCCAGCAAGAAAATGCTGCAAATCAATAGAATATGCTCATTAAATCATGTGTCATGCATCCTTCATGTAATGCGAAATTTAAACTATGGCAATAGAGTGGGATATTTCATTATCTCCATGTACCTAAATAACACATTTCAGAAACCTTCAGTTCTTTCCTAGTTACTTTATATGGGGATGCATCTCATTCTCTTGCATAACAAAAGCAATTCATTCAAAGTTCAACCCCTTCCCCTGCTCATATCACTAGCTAAAAATAAGTAACTTATCTTTGTTTCAGTTTTTCAAATGATTTTGCTCCAGTGGCAAATATGCTACTTTAAGTTATATAATCAAAACCAAGAGAAAGTAACATGTTCTCAGGCCAATATGCTAATTTCAGATTTTTTTCAGCACTGTACTGGATTGGTCTATGTACTGAGCAATCGAGAAAGAAAATGTTATTTTCTATTATTTGGACAGGTTTTGTACTTAATCATTTCTATGCCGTGTATTTTGGAGGATGCTTTAGCAAAGACTGAACTGGATACACTGAAAAGATATAAGAAAATGCTACCATGGTTAACTTTAATGCACTTTCCACTGATTGCAAATTGACTACTGCCAGCATGAAACTGGTACAGTCATAGTAGGGACCTTTGGATATAGACCATATAGCCGGACTTTGCCTATACTCAAAACATGTTGGGAAGTCCAGTCTAGAAGCGTTACTGAACTGGAAGAGGAGGTTTATGAGAGCAGCTGTGAGGAAGGATACTGTCAATATCACAGCAGAAGTCTGTATTAACTCTGCAGTGAAAGCATGGCCTCCATTTCACCGGTTTATATTTTCTGTCTATGATGTACTTTGTGCTGATTAGCAGCACTTTTGTCTGCAGGGCTGCTGCATTTAATTTGTGCTATATAGTCATGTATAATAAATAAGGCAGTTTGAATACTTAACCAGGAGTGATACTACATTTATACAGGTATCCATGTATTATTATGGATTAATTATGGTTCCATAGTTAACGTTAAATCTTTTTTTTCCCCTTTGAAGCAGAAAATTTAACTTTGTTGCTTATATGAAGGAAAACAAAAATCTCAGGTATTCCTAGCATTTTCTCAGAAAAGATAGATTTATCTGAGTATCTTGAAACATCTCTAATCCTGTAAAGTAATATTTTAAATATGCACATACTGGGTCTCATTTTTTTCCAACTCTGTACTGTACAAACAGGACAAGGAACAGGGTACTAGCATAGCGAGACTAAAACTGACTAGCAAAAGATTGCTTTCCATGAATTGTTATTGGTCTTGATTAGGCAACAGAGAATGTTTTTACGCTGGTGGTTTAATTATTTTAAGTTATGTATGAAGAAGTAATGTAGTTGTTAAAAAATTATTACAATATCTACTGTTGTCCTCAGTAAACCTAATACAATAAAATAGGTTTATATTTTGCCATGAAGAGCTCTCACAGCATTCCTCCCAAGCATCCTTATATTCCTACTCTAAACCATCTTTCTCTATGTTGATGAGAATTTTGGCTTCTAGTGAACTAGTTGGAAAAAGTAGTTTTATATTTGAACTCTTGGTGATGAACATATATTTGTTGTACATCATTCAGGAACTGAGATTGAGATAATATAAACTTTTAGAAAATAGCAGTGAACTTCAGATAAACATCATTTGTAGGATGGAAATTTAATGTTTTCCACATAACCCCCAAAAACACCTGTGGGCTTTGGGCTGTGACTGGTGTGTTATCACCTAATTAAAAAATTTTCTTAGGTTTTGAGTAGTATTTCTAACTGTTAAATACAAGGTGGAACATGCTGTCCTAAACTACTCTGAGACACTCATGCTGGGATCACTGTGCATAACTCTGGACATACCTTTTTATAAAATCTAGATTTCAGAAAAGGAGGAAAAGGAGGTAAAAAAATCCAGAAGAGAACAGTGAAGAGAAATGTAAATATGTTCAGGTTAGTTTAGTTAGAGTTGAAAGGAGACAGATTAGCAGCATATATATGTATTAATTATGTATATTATATATTATGTATTAATTACTTAAACAGCAAGAACAAAAGAGATTTATTTAGAACATTTAAAAAAAAATCTTGAAATGTGATGTAATCAATGGAAGGTTTTGACTGAGTGCCCGTGCAAATTTCTTAATCCACCACATTATAGAATGAAACACATAGGAAATGGTAGAAGAGTTAAAAAAATAAAAACTTCTGAAATTAGATTGAGAAAACTCTAGAAAATGTACTGTGGAGAAAGATCCTTCATTGTCATGGAAACAAACTAGATGATCTAATAAGTGTTTTCCATCTCTAGCTGTATTCTATTTCTGCCATTTATTTTCAGGTGAAGTTAGAAAAGGGAAGAATTTTCTATTATTTTTACTGTCTGGCAATACAGTATAGTACGCTAACAGCTGCAATTTCAGGACTATCCCTGGAAGTTTATCTTTCATTAAGTTTAAGTAAGAATTATTGTTTACAGTACATGAATGCCTAGTTAAAACACGTGGACTAAATAGCATTAGTAACAGAACAAATACTACTGCTAATATCTCTGCAGTACATTTGTTTTCTGCATCATGCCAGCATCACTTCTGTTACATTTTGCTAATTCTACTGTCTTTGTGTCCAATGCAAGGCAAGTCAAAGAACTGAAACTAAAATTAATTAATTTTACGTATCCTTTATCTAAATTATCCCTTTAATAAGAAAGAACTTGTTTTCAGCAAAATGTTTGGTTCATGTTCATATGTTACATAGGTTTTTATAGAGTAAATTATTTGCTTGGAAAATTCTCTGAAGAATAATATCACAGATAAAATATGTGCTTCCTCCTATACAGTTAAAATTAATTTGACCCAGCACCAAGCTAACAGCTTCTTTTTCCAAAGAGGTAACTGTCACCTGATCATATGAGAAGTTTCTAGTTAAAACATCATCAGAAGTTGTGTTTGCTTAAATTCCAATTCTCTAGTTATTCTTTCTTTACAAGACTTAATTTGGAAGTCAAGTATTTCTATAAAGAAATAGCAAAAAAAAACCCCAGGGACAGAACGTATGGATTCTGAAGGCATTTTTAATGCTTCCTGCACTTATCTGCAGTTTCTAAGTTTTTAACAGAAAGGTTTTACCCTTTGCATTGCTAAAATAGTTTTCAGGTATTTAAACTTCTTGAGTCAGACAGTATATTTACAAACACATGAAATTGAGCTTGTATTAAAAGTTCAAAATCTAGAAGGAATATTTTGAAAACTAACTGGTATCAGGCACCGAGAACATTTTTGGCTGCAGAAAGGAATGAGACCTTTGCCCAGCTCTGTCTTGCCTAACTTCAGGTACTGCTCAAAGCACCATAGGCTTCCTGTGAAATCAGTGGAGACACGTAGCTACTTTAGGGCAGAAACCAGCTGACGTGTTTTAGGCAGCTATGTCAAGTGTATGGCTGACCAGAAAAGTTGGGGTAGTAATAGCTTCATCTTTTTGGGGAGCTAGCATTTACAGAGAGGTGTGAGTGCAAAGGCTGTAATTACTATTATTCCCTGAAAATTTCCTTGCCAACTAGATTCCACCTTAATGCCCTGGCTCATGTTGCATGCCTAACATTTTACATGCTGAAGATAATCAACCAGTTATTGGTAATTACAATGAAACTCAGAGTATTCAGAGAAAAGGAGTGTGAGACAAATACTAATTACCTCATATGAATATGACTATTAGATGCACCCAGATTTTGAATCTGTTGTCTAAATGAGGTTAGTGTATCCTTGTTACAGTGAATTGAGGGTTATTTTGGCAGTATAAGGTATGGAAATATTTAATGATGATATAACTTCTAAAGAAAACAGAAGTTGCTAAAGAATAAATATTTATTTATAGCATTAGTAGTTTCTTCATTTTTCCTTAGGCAAAGGCAGTTCCTTCTACTTAGGTTGTAAGGCAATTCATATACAGAAAAGAAATAATTTCTCAAATATTAGAGAAATGCTGTCATAGAGAAATGCTATCCTTTCCTTTCCCTTAGTAGTTGAGATGTAGTGTCTATATAAAAAAAAATCTTGTTCTTTCATCTAGCTACTATGATTTTTGATAGGAGGAACAGTGTTACTCAGAGAATAAACACAAATTTTTAATTATGTAAAAAATTAAATGAAATAAGTAATATAAGATTAATGAAATTCAAATTATCATAGCCTGAGCCTGTGAAAACTAAAACTTAGATTGAGGCTAATCAAATAAATTTATCGAGATACCAAAAAATCTTTGAACCCTTTTTTAAGTGGGGGGTTCAAGCCTGCAGCAATATTTGCTTATCCTTGTATGCTTTGACAGCAGTGGAACTTTTCAGAAGGTAAATTTGTTGGATGATTCACTGTAAACACAGCTTAATGTGGTTTCCCAAAAATGAGCTCTATACTGTATCATTTGCCATAGAAGCAGCTTATTTCCAACTGTACTAATTATCAATAAATTGCTCTCAGATTTAGTTATTTTTCCAAAGAACCTTCACTGTTTTAGCACCGTTCAAGTTCCTGCACTTTGGAAAGATAGCATGACTTCTAAAACAAAGGAAAAAAAAAAATTTTTTCTTCTTGATATTATATATCAAATATAATCTTATAAAAAAAAATCTCAGAAAATATTGCAGACTCATAAAAAAAATCATCATACTCCCAAAGAGGGTACATTTTAAAATAATGTATTTCAACGTATTCGAATTTCACTTCTATGTGTTCTACTTTCCTGGTAGTCTAATGATAACTACAGTGCTGCCTACCTTTTCTTCCTCTTTGGCTGTCAACAGCAGCTGTTGCAGCCAAACCACAGAAATGAAAAAGAATCAGCACAGAATATAGACAGATATTCCAGAATATTAATTTAGGGTCTGGGCACCAAAAGAAAAATAAGAATACTAAATTCATTAAAAGCAATAAGCAATGCTTGTCAGATATTTATTTGTCTAATAAGATGGTTACATTGATTCTGACCGTGTTTAAAGAATAGTCATAGGAGAAAAATTTAATATAAATGTAAATTGAAATGAGATTCATCATTAGCTCTTTTCTTCTGTTTTAACTCTGTCTCTTGTGCTACAGTCTTCAGAACTTTCTCTTTTTTTTTTTTGTAAAGTAGAAACCACATAAAATTTAATTGAATAGCTCTGAAATACTGTACAGAGACAATCACAATTAATTCATTCAAGTAAAAAAGATAATTTGCCACATAACATACCTCAGGACGTGTATCCAACTGCACTGTCAGTCTGACTGGTTCCAGGTAAGTTTTCTGTTTGATCATCCAGAGATGCAACAATAGACTATAAATTTTTGTAAAAATCTATCAAGGGTATTTTTCAGTGTGTATACATGTGTGCATGTATATATGTATACATATGGACACACATTTTAAAATACATTTAATAATTAACACAAATTTATGACTGGTGTAAATAAGAATTACTCTTTTTGTTTATTTGGCTTACATCTTGAAAAATAAATCTGTGTGCATCTGTAAGTTAAACAGTTCATAGAAATCTGCGGATAAGTACTCACGTAGCTGTTAGATCATGGACACCCACATTTTTAATGACTAAATTTACACACTGCTTGCTGCTCTGAGAAGGTCCTACCAGTTTTGCAGAGTTGAATACCTGTCACCTAACAAACATATAGTACTGTATGGCACTCCCAAGTGAGGCACTCTTCCACGCAGCAGACGTGCTCAGAGAGCAGAGAGCCCTGAGTCAGCACAAGACACACTGACCGTGGACATGCTCACTCCGAAGCACCGTTACGGGACTATACAGCTGCGGCCTGGGATCTTTTGTCCTGCTGTTAGTGAAAGCATAAGGACCTCCCAGAAGGTGACTGGAGTGAAAAACACATAGGAAAAAAGGGAAGTATTGTGAAGGTCAGAAGCTCAAAAGTGAATCAGAGACACCAAGCAGAGCGCTCCAGGTAGTGGTCACCACTCCCTGGAGGCCCCCAAGAGGTGAGGGATTCTCCAGTCAGAGATGCAATTGAGTGAGTGGAAGCAGGAGGTGAGGAGTGAGAGTAGATCCCAAAAATGCCAGAATCCCCCAAGGATTTTCTTTGCTGGGGACATGGATGACCTGCTTCATCAGGGCTGGGAACTTGGTGGAGTCTTGGAGGAGGGCCATGCATCTGTTGACTTAGGTATCCCACATACTGCTTAGACACATGGTGAGTCAAATTCACAGATTCCTAAATCTTCTCATTTGCTGTGTAAGAACTGTTAATGATTAACTTAGTATTTTGTTTCCTACTTCATGAACTACATACTTACAAGTCAATTATCATTGTCCCCATACCCAAGCGCTTGTAAGGGAGCTAGATTATCTTGCCTTCTTATCTTTGACTCTGCACCACTAGCATAGCCACCTCCTATTTTCTGATTTTAAGGTAATATAATAGATATTTTTGGACATTAGATTAGAAGATGCGGCAGTAACACCTATTTTTCTCTTATATGTGTTACGGATATTTATTTATACACATATGTAATAAAATCTGGCAGAAGCACTTTTAAAAAAAATATTCATTACCTCTTAGAGTAAGAAACAAAGAAGCCTTTCAGTTTCATGTATGTTTAAAATGTTTAAAAATCAAAGCTTACAACATTTCAAGCAACGAATAAGTATTAAAAGCACTATGCTGTGGAGAGATACTATAAAATTGGAGAAAATAAAGGGATCTTTATAGATTAATTGAAAACATATATAATTAATAATTTATCTGTTATTTGGTTTTACTTTGATACTTTGGTTTTTATACTCCCTGGTTTTTACATGAAATGCTGAGTTTTTGGTAACTGTAGTTAAACATCTTCTTAGATGTTGAAATGTACTGCATAAAATTTACTTGCTTAAGCACGTTAAGCAACATGTAGATTTTTTTTTTGTGGAAAGATACAATAATACAAAACATGCCTGATCTCTACTGATGGAGAGATTGAAGGAAGAAATGGAAAACAAAATTGTTATATAGTGCAGAGATAAGCATTGTCCAGCTTTTTGAGCAAGTGGGCTGAGTGTTGTATCTCAAAAATGTCAACAGATCACCATCATAACTTGAGGGCAGTTTGTCCTATTCACTCTTGCTCCCTCTCTGCTATTCAAAGGAGCTCAAAGGAATCCTAAACTACCAGTGGAATCTCTTTCTAGGGATTCTCAGAGTTAGTGATGTTACCAGGGAAGTTTAAAGGTACCTGTTAGACTTTAATCTACAATACTAATACTTTCTGTGTTATCAGCAGTTTTTGCCTGGTTTTCAGCTCTAGAGGGTAGTTGTAGTAAGTTAAGGCTCTGGCAGGAGATAATGAAAAATATGGAGTTGTCTTGCTTCTGTTTTCCTTTGTTTAGGGGGTTAGCAGCCAAGGCTGGAGGGGATGGGCGATGGAGGAGGGAATACTGGTCAGAGTGCTTTGACATCCCCATGGTGTGAGATTGGTCTTGAAAACATGAAAAGGAGGGTTTGTTGTCAGAGGCCGTATGAAAGAGGCAAGACTGATTCAAATACTTTCATTTAAAGGAAGTTGTGTATCTGAAATGCATTTTCAGGCTGTAACCAAACATATTTTTGGGTTTTGATGCAGTAAACTTTGAGATTTCTTTCTGTATGCCAGAAGTAGTGCAAGGGTACATGCTGTTATTATCAGTTATGTGTCAGCCATTCGTCCATAGATTGCAGGTGACAAGGTAAGCATCGGCAACAACAAAGACATATGCAACTTTTCCTTTTACTTACTGTGGCTCTGGCCACAGGGAAGAACTGGATTTGGAAGAATCTTATCTGTGGTTGTCGTGGATGAAGGGCAAAAATCTGTCACCTTCTGAGCAGCATGTGACTTATTATCTTTATTATGGTTATTGTGATTAAATCTTATATGTGAGAAAAGAGAAAGAACTTAGAAGGCTCAAGCAGGGTGGTATAGGAGGTATATGGAGGTGAGGTATAGCTTGGAGCAAGAACACAAGTATCTGAAAAATTGAATGGACTGCTAACATTTCATGAACTGCTCACGTGAGTGTTGCAATTTCAAGGTTGACTCATGATAGAGATAAAATTGTAGGACAATTAGTTGGGTAGAAAAGTAATAAAGGAACAGTAAGAGTTTCAAATGGGTGAGTTCATAATGGCTTGACAAGTCAGTACCTTTTTTTTTGTTCACTATAGGATTGTGTTTCATGACTTAGTCTTTAATTCAGGCAAAATTTTGTCTTTCAGAGGGGTGTGAACATAAATCAAGTATGACCAGATTTGCTCATGTGGGAGATAAGTGTTAAAAACGTTAGTAAGATCATTATCTGTATCCAGTTTTAGGTTCAGGTCTTCCAAAGGGATTGGTTAAGAAAGAGGTTAAGAGGGAAGAGGTTAAGAAAGCTCTACAGGGTGACTTCAAAGTCTGCCTTTAAGTTTAAGAGGCTAAAGATGCAGTATATTTAAAGAAGGTGAAATGTTTACTTGATAATGATTGATAGGTACCTGCTCACTGTAAAAGTTTTCTTAGATGCATCAAATTCCATTAGCTGAAAGGTAAGCAACATCTCAGAAGAGTGTAGAAGTTTTGTTCTAGAATGGTGGGGTTACATCAAAAGACTCTAAAACACAATTGAATATTTTCAGAAGCTTATTTTTCAAACTCAAAATGGTCTTGATGGAAGAAATCTTCTGGTCTTCGTAATCTGGGAGACCATATGGGTTGATAAGAATAATTCCTTTAGAATTTTATTTATGAACTATCTAAAGGCCAGGTGGAGGATAAAATCTATAAAGAAAGCCATATTCTCAAAGATTTGAGAGAAAGGGAGGTAAGGGAGGTTGTAGTATAAGTAAGGAAGCGAGTGTCCAGGTGGAGATAAAATTATGTTATCTAGGAAGAGAGTGGAAACATATACAGAAGTAATGTGGTCTGCCTATGGACACACAACAGATCAAAGCTGTGAATATATCAGGCATCAGGGTCATTTGATCGATCTTTTTTTTCTCCAGATATTCCCACATGAAGCGGTCTTTATGTTTAGTTCTTGTGAACATAGTAGTATTCCAATGTTACTGTTTTATCTATATAGAAGAACTGATACATACTTAACAATAACACAAAACCACAGCAATATTAATTGGGCACAAGCAAGGGAACATTATTTCACTTGTGAAGTAAGCTTTCTCATTTAATTGTAACCATTCATCTTGCTAATAAAATATTATACACAATGGTCTTATATAATTTTTTTCCTTAGATGTTTGTTTTGTATTATGTTCTTCTTTCTCAATGAACTAGATTACTGATTTTCAGAAAATTTTGCTTTTTTTTTGATATCCATTAGTAATGCATTTTGCAGCTGCAATCAGTCAGGAAGAGATATTCTAATTCAAGCAAATTTTCCATAGCAAGCATTTAGAGTAATATTGATTTTAGCATTAATTTTATTTTAAAACAAGTCTTAAAGGTTTAGCTATCTTACCTGAGAATGTAATTTTAAATCTAGTTTATTACTTAATAATGTACTGCAGCACAGGAAGTTCCACCTCAACATGAGGAAAAACTTCTTTACTGTGAGGGTGATGGAGCACTGGAACAGGCTTCCCAGAGAGGCTGTGGAGTCTATTTCTTTGGAGATCTTCAAAATCCGACTGGACATGTTCCTGTGCAACCTGCCCTAGGTGATCCTGCCTTGGCAGGGGGATTGGACCAGATGATCTTCAGAGGTCGCTTCCAACACCTACCATTCTGTGATTCTGTGATACTACTGTATGTTTTGTATATATCGCATGCTTTATCTTCAATTTTAGCAGTCCAAATGAGTGGAGGGTGGATATATGATTTCTGTGCATTTTAAGAAGCTTGCCCAGATGGTGGGTATTGCTGATTCACCACTGCAGCCACAGGTAGCTGTTTTCTATGGTCCTCATAAAAATATTTATGATGATTCCCATCAATTTATCTGTATGGTTATCAATTCATCTGATAAACACTGAGACTAAATGGACTCATGGCTTAAATAATATATGTTGTTCCAAAAATATTAATATTTCAATCACAGTTTTCATTGCAATTCATCATAATCTTCCATAATCATTCCAATTCTAAGAGCATACCTCATAATTTAGTTTCCATTCCCATGTATTAGATCTTGTTGCTCTTTTTACTAAATCAAGAAGGTATCTATTAGGAAATGTATTTCCCATTTGATAAGCTAAATAGACTGTATTGATTGAGTCTTTGTTAAGTGACATGTTCCCAGTGGTTGAACCATACCTATCTCTTACTTCCTGGAGTTCAATCATTAGACCCAGACATGATCTTCAGAGGCAGTTGCAATATAACTTTATAGGAATAATGGAGATAATACAACTTCTCTAATGAATTCAATTTCACTATTTATACATTCAAGGATTATATTAGCCCCTTTGTTCAGATTCTTTCTTGAAAATTGAAGGAATCACTTTTCACTGTGGAGTCTTCCATCCTAATGATACGGCTTACCTAGTTTTTCCTAGCTGTTCAGCTTTACATTTAGCTGTGCTGCAACATGATTTTTGAAGTTATTCCTTTCCTTTAGTCATTCAGTCAGTGTCATCCTGACAAGTTCATGCTTACTTAGAGATATGTAGATATCAATGTGTGAATCATAGAATAGTTTGGATTAGAAGAGACCTTTAAAGATCATCTAGTCCACTCCCCCTACAGTGAGCAGGGACATCTTCAACTAGATCAGGTTGCTCAGAGCCCCATCCAGCCTGACCTGGAATGTTTCCAGGGACGGGGCATCTGGCACTTCTTTGAGTAACCTGTGCCAGTGTTTCACCACCCTCACTTAAAAAACGTCTTCCTTATATCTACTCTAAATCTACCCTCTTCTGGTTTAAAACCATAACCCCTTCTCTTATCACAACAGACTCAGCTAAAAAGTCTGTCGCCATCTTTCTTATAAGCCTCCTTTAAGTCCTGGAAGGCTGCAAGAAGGTCTCCCAGGAGCCTTCTCGTCTCCAGGCTCAACAACCCCAACTCTCTCAGCCTGTCCTCCTACGGAGAGGTGTTTCATCCCTCTGATCATTTTGGTGTCCCTCCTCTGGACTCTCTCCAACAGGTCCATCTCTTTCCTGTGCTGAGGGCTCCAGAGCTGGATGCAGGACTCCAGGTGGGGTCTCACCAGCGTGGAGTAGAGGGCCAGAATTCCCTACCTCGACCTGCTGGCCACGCTGCTTTAGATGCAGCCCAGCATACAGTTGGCCTTCTGGGCTGTGAGTGCACATTGTTGGCTCATGTCCAGCTTTTCATCCACATGAATAACTACTGGCACAACATCCCCAGTGCTTCAGTATCTTGAAAAACACTGTTAACACATCATGTTGCTCTTTGTGTAGACCTTTTGAAGCTACTGGGTACAAACTTACAAATTCTATCATTTAAAAATGTAAACTAATCATTACTAAAATTAGAGATTTCCTTAGCTACTGATGGAACAGGAAATATTTATGACCATCACCACCTAATATCAGTGTATCATCTGGCTTCCTTCGAAACCACAGGAGAGCAATATTTACTGAGCATTTCTGTCTGTCAGCTGAAAATTTTCCATTTCATAACCAACTCATGTAATTGTTAGAATTCCTGTGCTCTTAATATACTTGCAGACATACTTCATATAATTTTTTTTCTCGTCTCATCTGACAAGGGATTTTCCTTATATATTTTTTTGCTTCCGTTACTAGATTTATGTTAATTTTTCTCAGCTTCTCTTTTCTGCTTGTGTGCTTTCACTTACTGCTGAGGTAAAGGATAGCTGCTGAAATGCTTTGAAGAGTACTCGATCAGAATTTCCACTGATTTCCAGTTTTCCAATTGAAAATTTTAAATTTCCAATATTCACATTTCTTTTCCCTCATTTGATTTGGATCCTGATTTAGATTTGTTTTCAGCTTTGGGGCACAGGTTACTTTAACACCTGGTGTATGTATATCATAGGCTTGGACTATATGTGAATCATATAACAAATACAAAGTAATTGTGATCATTTGTACCTAGGATGTTACTAAGTTTTCGTTATGTGACTGGTTCCTCATTCGCTCAGGATGATGTCTGTAAAGATTGTCTTGTGTTGATGTTCACTACTGACAGCAATCTTTCTAAAAACATTCTAGGGACATTTTGGCATTGATAGCCTGAGAATGCCAGTGTGTGTGGCTTATATGCTTGTACTGTCTCTCCATTTTGAAGAAGCTTTTCTTTTGTTACCCTATTGATGAGTCTTAATTTGGTGATGCTCATGGGTGGCTGGGAATTTATAGCAAGCTTGTAGTCTGTCTTTTGTTTTTATGTGTTAAAACAGAAAGTGGGTGAAGTAACTAAAGGGAATTAATTTAGTAAAGTGAATTATCTGACTCCCATTTAATGACATGAATTGTATGAAGAAATCAGTCTTTTTAGAGATGGTCCATTTATATTCTATAAATCGACACCTAGACAAAAGTTCACTTCCAAAATATGATCAATAATGTCTTCAAGAATAGTCATTAGTTCGTAGTGTTCTGAAATAATCTATAACCTGCAAAGATGTTGTGTGGCAGTGTCATTAATTCTGATCTGTGTCATTAGCAGTATCAGAAGCCTATTAGGGAAAAATTATGTATTGTATCTTGACTTTAGAAAGCAGTATGGCATCCAGTAGTGTATCTAAGTCTTGCAAATTTTTTTTAAAGTTTTCATTACATTTTATCAACAAAGATCATCAAAGACCATATCTGTCTCTTGGATATTTATAGTTCTCTCTATGGACACATTTGTTTGTCTTGCTGTTTGGGCTGGCTAACCATTAAAACAAATATGTCCTGTAGTTTAATCCATTCCAGTAAGCAAGATATGGTTACATTCCTGGGCAGTTTACTTCATTGACATCTTGTATAACCTTGTCTGACAGCTTAGAGGCTTTCAAAAGACCTTGCCTATACTTTTCTACTAGTGAGAAAACCAGACCCTTTGAAATTAAACTCAGTGGATTAAAATGCAACTGCAAGCAGCATTTGAATCTCCAAAACTTTGTTCTTTTGCACAATTATTACTTCAAGCTACCTTCTTATAGCCATAATAATATCTTGTAGATATTTTGCAGGATTGAAGTTCCTAGCGGTTTACTACCATGACAGGACATAGACATGAAGTGTCCCTTAGGTCACTTTGTTACTTACTTTCCTAGTATTTGTACACTTTTAAGTCAAACAGCCTATTCTTCTTTCTGTACTTTCCTTTAGGCTCCTGCTTGCTTAGGAAAAAACCCACAAAGCAACAACCTACCAACCTTTGCATGCCCTTAATACGAAAAAAAATCCTTTTTTGAGAGAGAGAGAACACAGACCTTTAAAAAGTAAAATGTAATGTTTGTACCCTATGGGGAAAGGTGCAAAGGTGATTTCATTTAAAGATTTTCCAAATGAATGAGATCATGTAACAAAACTTACTAGAACACATAAATTCTTAGTGTAGAACTCAGCCAAAGAGGGCTATGGTCACATTTATTTGAGCCATATTCAATGTTGCAGTCCATGGAACAATTCTTTGTGGCTAAATTAATTCATTTACTAAATATGCTTCCTTTGACTTAATGTCTTATTTCCGATTTGGGGAAAGCTGTGTTACAGTCTTTGTTTGGATGAGAATCCTTTGGCTTTTCTTGGGTGGGTTGTGCTGCTAATTAATGTCATACTTTCATATATGAAGGTTCTCAAAGAAGATTGTATATCCTCAAATAGAGCATAGGTTGAAAGGTACTAGAAGTGAGTCCAATCTCTGACATTGCAGTTAAGGATGCAAGTAGATGCTTTTGAGAGGTCTACAAAATACTGCCTACTACAAAGCAGTATGGGTTTTTTTGTTTGTTTGTTTTGGGTTTTTTGCTTTTCTTTTTACACTTAAAAACCCAAGACCTATAGTGTGAGATTTCAGGAAAAGGGAGGGAATGACCAAGAGGCTTACCAGTATCTTATGTTTTTGCAAAAGGAGCAACACCCATAGATAAGAATGCCAAATGACCTCAAAAAGTAGACCACACTTCATTCTCCAGAGAAAGAGAAAAAATAAGTCCCTGTCAATCTGACATAACTAAAATTCATTCTTGACCTCAGTTGCATCAATTAGTCTATCCATTAAAAGGTAAGGAAGACACAACAAGAAGACAACTGAGATTTTTTTCATACTGTCTGGCGCATGGTTGTCCTCTTCTCAAAAATCTGTTGCTAGATACAGCCAAATTCTCACACATAATTGAAAACTAAAGTCTAGCAAACCAAAAATCAGGTCATGCTTCTGGAAAAACAGGAATGTACGTGTGAGCACTGAAAGTCACAAAGCACAAGACATGTTAAATAAGATGGTGGAACAAACAAGATCCAAGCCTTGTTTTTCAACATTTCCTTAAGTGTGGTAGTTAAACGGACTTCTATGTGCTCATATCTCAAACTTATATTCCTATACCATGGTCAGAAGCACCTTGTGTGAAATGAGTGTTTCTGTTGTAAAACAATGTAGGTTTTGTGCCTCTGTTACCGATTGAAATGCAATCCCAAAGAATTACTTCAAAGATTGTTAGATACCTTTTCAGTTTTTAGTCTTAGTTTATTCATGACTGATTTGTATCTATTTCATCTTGTTACAGCATTATCCTGTAGCTTAAGTTGTTCTTTTCTCTCCATGTCTGTCCCTAATTATTTCTCTCCATGTCTGTCGTAATATTCCCGCTTGACTTTCATTTTGTATAGCTAGATAAACCAAATTATTTTAGTATTACTTTTTATTGAAATTCTCCATTTTCCTAGTCATTGCAGTAGGTCTTCCATGTGATTTACTTTTTTATTTGAAGATAAGTGATGAAAAATGTGCAAGGTAGTCTAAACGGAGTACTACAATGCCTCCTACAATGATACCAATACTTCTTTCTGTTGTTGAAAGTTTTTGAGTAGTCCTAGAATCATGACTGCCTTTTTCACTGTATCACAATACCTTTGTATTACGCTACAGTCATGCTGTGATTTGCCACTGCATGTATCCTGCATTTAATATATAGAAACAGCTCCCTTGCTTCCTCTAATGGCTCCAGTCAAGGACCATGTATTTTGCAGCGAAGTTTTTGTGTTTAAGCGAGATTCATTTTTTATTGTTAAGTTTTTCTGATTCTGTTACTGTATTTGATTCTGTATGTCTGGAAACTCTCAAATTCAGCTGATGAACATGGATGGTTCTGGGCTGTACATTTCTATGTTTAATTTCTGCTATACACTATATAACTTTATAAAACAACACTTGTGCAGCCAAGTTTTATAAGTAACACAAACCAACACTGTACTTCAAAGATTCAGTTCAGGTTTGTTGTAAAATAATTGGGTTTTTTCTGTTCCCAAGAATGAATGTTGTAGATTTCCATTTCAGAATCTTTAGGATACAGATTTTCTACTTCTTCCCTGTAACTGAAAGGACTAGAAACCTATCTTATTTAAAAAACAAATACGTAATTTTTTAATGAGAGAGCTGAGATTCCTTTTTTCTGCTTAATATGTAGATCATATAATTAATATTCAGCTTGCATGAATTTTCATAAGAAGCAATGAATCCATCAGTTAATGGAGGTTAAAGCATGGTCAGCTACAGAACTCACCATCTGCTATTTTGGAAACAAAAAGATTTACTAGATATCCCATTGGAAAGCAAACATATTATTTAGAGAAAACAGAACAACTATTTTGGCTATATAGTTGCTGCTTATAACTGTGCACCTGGTCTAATGGTGTAGACTATGATGTATAATGGTAATGTAAAGTCTGGTTCCTTGTGCCTGTTGAAGCACCACCTTTGTATTTTCTTTTCCTATCCTATTGGCTTTTTCATGATGTAAGCGAGGCCATACAGGTCAGAGATTCAAGTACTTCACTGTCCTGTCTCTGGCAGTGATGAGCAACAGATTTAGGGAGGAATATGAATAGCAGAGAAAGTGTAGAACATCTTAGGTGCCAAGAAATAGAAGTTCAGAGACTTCTTGAGGCATTGTTATGGCTGGATTGTCTCTAGTAGCCCTGTTCTCCTATTTTTTGATACATTTCTTAATCCAGTCAGTGTTTTGTCATCCACAGGCTATTACTGCAACATGTGAGTTATGCCCTTTATGGGAAAAAAGTGTTTCCTTTTGTTGTGGTTTAACTGCAGCTGGCAACTAAGCACCATGCAGCCACTCACTCCCTCTCTCCCGGCAGGATCGGGCAGAGAATCTGAAGAGTAAAAGTGAGAAAACTCATGGGTTGAGATAAAACAGTTTAATAGGGAAAACAAAAGCTGCACATGCAGGGGATTCATTCAGTACATCCGATCAGCAGGCAGATGTTCAGCCATCTCTAGGAAAGCAGGGCTCCATCACATGTAACAGTTACTTGGGAAGATGAACACCATAACATTGAACATTCCCCCTTCCTTCTTCTTCCTACAGCTTTATATGCTGAGCATGTTGTCATACGGTATGGAATAACCCTTTGTTCAGTTGCCGTCTGTGCTGGCTCTGCCTTTGGTCAGTCCCAGCTGTCCCAGCTCTGTCCCCTCACGGCTTCTTGTGCAGCCCCAGCCTGCTCGCTGGTGGGGTGGTTTGGGAAGCAGAAAAGGCCTTGACTCTGTGTAAGCACTGCTCTGCAGTAACAGAAACATCCCTGTATTATCCAAGTTGTTTTCATCACAAATCCAAAACACAGCCCCATACCAACTACTATGAAGAAAATTAACTCTATCCCAGTCAAAACCAGCACAGGTTTCTGTTTGTTTTAAAATATGTAATCTGACAGTTTCATCAGGTACACGAGGTTTTGTGAGATGCAGAGAGTGAATAATTGCTTCCTGTTTATCTTTTCTTTTTCATACATGATTTTATGAACTGACATCTTCTTCCATCAGCCTTCCCTGTTTCTTTTCAACATTTCAAAGCATTATTTCTATGCTATTTCCAGTGACCATTAAGGTGGTATTTCAGAAAACTTTACACAATGCCTCTGTTTTTTGAGTAGATAATAACTAATTTATGGTCTCTTACATGTTAAGTCTGGTTAGGTTTGTTTTTGCCCTTTTATGTTTTTTAACATTTAATGTTATCTGCCAGCTTATTATGCAATCATTATTGTAAGGTCTCTATTGTAATTTTTAGCAGTCAGTTTTCATTGTATTCTAAGTAGCTGTGAAAACTGACATGTCAGTATTTCAGTCTGTTTAGAAGTCATCTGTAAATATACTGAATATTATCAGCATACATTTTTTGTGCCCACGAAGGAGAAATGGGAAACTTGGAACTCAGGTATGTATTTTTACAATTCTACAGCCATTATTACCCATCCAAACTTCCCAAGATCATGTGGTGGATTAGTTCATCATAAGTTATCTAATATACATAATAAGTTATGTATATTATGTGTATACATATCTATAAAACAAGTTATGTCATGTACATTTTGATCAAAGACAAGCAATCTTTCTCTGATTCTGCTTTCTTGAGTGCTTGCCCTTTCTGTTGCCTTTAAAGACCCTTTTTTTTTGAGTATTGTCTGTCTAGTAACCTTTCTGCCACTTTACAACCAGTCTCTGTAAGGATTGTATAAACCCCGGGTCTTTTTAACGTGTAATGTGATGGAAGGAAAGAGAAAGGTAGAAAAGCACAGTTTTCCTTTTTCTAAGTGCTTCCCTCTTCCTTCAAATGTGGTCCCCAGATACCCAGTCCCTGGTAGTGTAAGTGCTTCTTTGAGGTCCATTGCTCTTAGTACTGTATGTACTCAACTGCCTTTGTGTACTTTAATAGCCTAATTCAGCTTCTACTGAGATCAACTTTATCCACTAGTTTGGCGATTTCAAATATCCAAAATGAATTCCACATTAATTTGCCTAGTTGCTGTACCTTGGATTTGCACAGCTTTAAAAGTTAACAAAAATGTATAGAGGGATGAGATATGATACGTAGTATGAATCTTCAAAACTGTGGCATATGAACCTGCCAAATTCCATCTCCTAAATCCATCTTCAATTCCTCATAAAATAATAAGAAAAAATTTAAAGAGAGAGATCTGTAAATCTGCAGGGGCCCTAAGACCGTTGTTATTTTGAAAGTAGGAAAAAAGAATGTTGCCTAACAAACTGTTTTATTTGACAAAATTGTGTAACAGGATAAAGAAGATGCATAGTTTATTGTGCTCTGCAGAAGAGTTCGATGCAGTCTCTTAAGTTGTCTTACTTCAGTTCAAATCACCTGAGCATAAGCACAATAGAATGTATGGAAAACAGATAGAAAGACCCCATACAGTAGATTATCCTCCTGTGCACTAATGAGGTTGCACCTCGAATACTCTGTTCAGTTTTGGGCCCCTCACTACAAGAAGGACACTGAGGTGCTGGAGCATGTCCAGAGAAGGGCAACAAAGGTGGTGAGGGGTCTAGAGTGCAAGTCCTATGAGGAGCAGCTGAGGGAACCGGGGTTCTTTAGCATGGAGAAAAGGAGGCTGAGGGGAGACCTTATTGTTCTCTACAACTATCTGAAAGCAGGTTGTAGCAAGGTTGTTGTCGGTCCCTTCTCCCAAGTAACAAGCTATAGGACAAGAGGAAGCGGCCTCAAGTTGCGCCAGGGGAGGTTTAGATTAGATATTAGGAAAAATTTCTTCACGGAAAGGGTTGTCGAGCATTGGAACAGGCTGCCCAGGGAAGGGGTTGAGTCACCATCCCTGGAGGTATTTAAAAGCCATGTAGATGTGGCACTGAGGGACATGGTTTAGTGGTGGACTTGGCAATGTTAGATCTACAATTGGACTTTGTGATCTTGAACGTCTTTTCCAACCTAAATGAGTCTATGGTTCTATTAGCTGAATACTTTGATGATGCTAAATGAGAGTTATTGCTAACATTGGAGTTAAAAAAAAAGGGTAAAATGGGATGAGCCCTAGAAAAATATCATCTATACGAAATATGGCTTTAAAATGCAAGTGACTATCTCTGTGCAGGAAGATAATGTAATGCATGCCCAACTTTGAGTATGTGAGTCATCAATTAGCCCACTCAGAATGCAGTTTAGATGATATGTTGTCTTTGACAGCTTAAAATCTTTTGGTCCATTTTCATCTGTCCCATATCCTGGCTCACGCATTCCCACTTCTAAAGACACAATTTATCATCTCTTTGGGCAGATGTGCTGCAAGTGCTCAGTCTTAGCTCCTTCAAGTCAGACAGTGCATCCTTGAGCAGCATATTGGGTGACTTCTTACGGCATTTTAGATACTGAATAAATGAAGAGCAGTTGAGTCAAACTGAAAGCATAGATACTGGGGACCCTGTACTTTCTGTGTTCCCATTAGGGGTTCTGCTGGGCCATAACTTTGTGTTCTTGTATTTAATATTAGTATTTGATTATGGTAAAGAGAGTATCTGTTTATTAAAGGTCAGAGATAATGTGTTAGTCCACTTTTACATTACTGGTCTTCTATTTATTGTAGTAATTACACTATAAAGGAAGCAGAATTGGTTTTACAGTGTTCTTCCTCATACATATTAACTGTATAGTAGCTCCTAAAAATCTATGTCCTAAATTTTCATTTTTTGGTTGCTTAGGGATAATTTGTTAGTTATGCTTCTTCACATCATCATATGGAGATTTTTTTCTTAACCTTTAAAAAAAGTTTTGATTAGAGATGCTGCCCGATTACAAATTGAATTTTTACTAGTTGTTCAGGCTTCTGTTTTTACCCTCAATGCCCTTAAACACCTACACCGACTGTCTTTGAAGGCTGTGTAATTAGCTCCCATAGGCAGCTTGAGCTTTTGTTTGAAGCTTCATTTAGGAGAAAATCCCTTGTGTACCATTGTATTTTTTTTTACTTCATTTGCCAGGCTGAATTACAAAGTGCTGTACATATATAATGCTTACACAGCTAAAATAGGTATCTCTAACCTTCTCCTGTTACTTGTCTTTTTTTTTTTTCCCTTGGACCAGTGACAGACTCCTAGCACTTAGCCTTCTTAAGTAAATGTGGCAAAATGGTCACTCCTTGCTGAACTATTATTTCTGGGAAGTAAATTTTTAAATGAGA
Source organism: Phaethon lepturus (assembly GCF_000687285.1). Classification (NCBI taxonomy): domain Eukaryota; kingdom Metazoa; phylum Chordata; class Aves; order Phaethontiformes; family Phaethontidae; genus Phaethon; species Phaethon lepturus. The sequence continues at coordinate 61,162 of NW_010509702.1, forward strand.
TCACAGTGTAAATTAATTAGCTCATCATGCTTTCTGCTTGGTAAGGTATTCATGTAGCCTCTGGCTTGAATGGGGCTATTCCTACACTTGAAATCACTGCTTCCAACAGAAAAGTGTAATTATATCTTTTGTCTCACATTTATTGGTTGCAGAGTGATTTTTTTCATTTGACAAGTCCAAGTATGAAGGACAAAAGACATTAAGCATAATTTGTGAAGGCATTTTACTTTGCTCACATTATTTTTGGATAGCTGAATGGTTGAACAGGGTTTTTATCTGAGGCACAAGTATGTTAAACTACAATATTCATGTAATATAGTATAGAATGTAGTAAAGCATAACATAGTACACAATATGATATTCCATCACCAGAAAGTTCGGGGGGTTTCCCTACCAGGAGAAGAAGAGGAATTTTAATCAAGTTTTTACTCTTTTGGTTTTTTATTTCTGTAAATTGCTTTGCAGTGAATTAACACTCAGTAACTTGGAAGAACAAAATGTAGATGCTAAAATTTTAGCTGAAGCTGATGTTATTTTGAGATGAATAGCTGACCAAGGTTGCAGTGAACTGTGAAAGCACAGTTGAGAATGTTGAGAATCATCAGAATGCAAATTATTTCAGATTTCGTTGTACTGTAACTCCAAGTTTTTCCTAACTTGGAGTAACTGGATTATTTGAACAGCTAATCTGGATATACTGTATTTAAACGGGATGAGACTGTACTTTATTTACTGAAACATCTTTTTCTCTCTGAAAAAAAGTTGGATTATATTACTGGAATGTTCATGTAACATATTTAAAGTTCAACACTGAATCATGTACCTGTTCCCAGTAAATGACATATGGACCACCATACATGCTGCAAGTATTACTAGAAATTGAGTTTTCATTTGTCTTTAAAGAAATAATTTTTCTTAAAATATTCCTTATTCTTTTTTTAGTTTTCTTATAAAAGCCTTTACTTTCCAACAGTTTTATTTAATTTTGATATAAGGGTTTATTTTGATGGCCTCTAAATATATATTATTCTGGCTTCCATAGGTTTTTATGACAAAGGTTAAAACTTACGTTTCTCTATTCTGATTTTAACATTAAAAATGGACTATTATGGAGTTTTAATTTTCATTGTGGCTTTACATTCCCATAAAACTCTGAATTGCTTTCAAAGCATAATATATTTTTTTTTCTGTGAAAGTCTACAGGCAAATAATGGGGTATATTTTGACTGAGGATGGGGAAAGGAAGATTCACCTAATCTTGCCAGGTTTCTGAGTATTTGCCCTTCTGATCCTTATACCTGGTGGGTGTAAAAGTAGCTGCTTACATAACTTCTTATTTTCTCTTTCAAAAGCCAAATACCTATTTAAATTTGGATTCTGAGGCCTATGTAAGAAAGCAGATACCAAGTTTCATTAAAGTCCTTTTGGAACTAGTGTAGTGCTATAATTTTCTGTCATAAGACCATGTTGAAATTGGGGAAGAATGTGCTGCAGTCTGATTGAAGGGTGAAAAGTAAGTAGAAGTTTAAGAACTTGAAACCTTTGATCTAAGTGATTTGGCTTGGTGTACATTGGATGATAACAAAATTGGTCTTTCTTCTTAGCAGCATCACACATAGCAAGTCTGCAAACGATTTGCATTTGTTTTCCTCAGCAAGATTGCAAGATATCTCCTCTTACTAAAAAACTTGAATAAAGAGAAGAAAAGGTGACTGAAGATGCTTATTAAGGAGGAGATGTAGCAAATCAGATAAGAGGCAATAGCTTATCTTTGATACAGCTGTGAGTGTTATCAGATGTGATCTCAGTAAATAGAAATTACAGGTGGTAATACAAAAATGATTCCTTAATGACCATGTGTGGCTTCCAAGTGTCTGCTTAAGCATTGCTTGTTTAGAGGACATGCTTTTCTTGACTCACCAGCTGAGAACCTCTTAGTCATGAAGTACAGAAGTTCAGATTTCATAATAAAGCAACATCGACTCTATTGAAATGAACTAACTCACAGAATAACCCCTTCTTCTCTCCTTCATTTAACCATGTGTATTTAACACAGGGCTGCATTTTGACCTTGTGAACGTGAGCCAGTCAGTCTGTCAGCTCACATTAATGCTTAAACTCAGTAAAATTTCTTAACGAAGGCATTCAAGTTCTGAAACATATCCTGTTAGGGAAAGGGGCTTCCAAGACTAACTGCAAAAGATACGTACTCAAGTTGGTAGGTAATGAGCTGTGCCTGAATGTCTCTCAGAAAAATAATTAGTGTGCATTTCACTAGCAGTTACTTAGTTAAGAAAACTGTTACACTTGATAGCATTTAAATAGCTTTTGTGTATTGCGTGGAAGTGCTCTGTTGGAGTGGCTATTGTATTTGGGATAATAATATAGTACTTAAGCATACTGTTTAAAAACACATATTGGCAGGAAAATCTCACATTATCTAAAACCATTGACTTCTAAAATTTATTCCTCTGTTTTGCTTTGGCAGATCAGTTTAATGAAACAGAAAGAAAAAGTGGCTTCTATGTTTAACAAAAATCTTGAATTTCCTATAAACTTTGATGAAATGGTCTTTACTTAATTTTACCTAAGTTGATATCAATAAATTGTCACAGTAATCTGGATTGCTTGATGAGGCACTGTTATACCTTAGAAATACATGTTTTTCTCAGTGTTCACGGCAATGTGCCCTCACAGGCTGGGAGGCCAGCTGTATCCTGGGCTGCATCCAAAGCAGCGTGGCCAGCAGGTCGAGGGAGGGGATTCTGCCCCTCTACTTTGCTCTGGTGAGACCCCACCTGGAGTCCTGTGTCCAGCTCTGGAGCCTTCAGCAAAAGAAAGACATGAACCTGTTGGAGTGGGTCCAGAGGAGGGCCATGAAGATGATCAGGGGGCTGGAGCACCTCCCCTGTGAGGACAGGCTGAGAGAGTTGGGGTTGTTTAGCCTGGAGAAGAGAAGGCTCCAGGGAACCTTATGGTGGCCTTCCAGTACTTAAAGGGAGCCTATGGGAAAGATGGGGAAGGGACTTTTTATCAGGGAGTGTAGTGATAGGACAAGGGGTAATGGTTTTACACTGAAAGAGTATAGATTTAGATCAGATATCAGGAAGAAATTCTTTACTGGGAGAGTGATGAGACACTGGACCAGGCTGCCCAGAGAAGTTGTGGATGCCCTCTCCCTGGGAATGTTGAAGGCTAGTTTGGATGGGCTTTCAGCAACCTGATCTAGTGGAAGGTGTCCTTGCCAGTGGCAACGGGGTTGGAACTAGATCATATTTAATGTCCCTTCCAACATAAACCATTCTATGATTCACTTTGTATGTCATTTAAAGCTCTGTAACATATCCAGAATATTAATTTTGACTAGATTAGATGGAGTTATTCTCATATTTGTAGACAGATCCTTGAGATGTTCATAATTCGAGGTTAGAAACTGAAAAATTGAGCAAATAATGCAAAATAGTTTTATTAAATATCAACTTAAAAATCAGAACCCTTGAGGAGCACTCAACAATATTCAGTTTCTTTTCAGTTTACAAAATATCTTTAGGCTTAGGGGCATTTTCTAATAAAATTTTGTGAATATTTGATAAAAAGATGCAACAGAATATTTGCCTGCTCAGAAGTCATGTAGTCTTGTTAATATGGACTAAAAAGATATATCTTAAGTTTCAAAACATTTACTCAGGATACATCTATCCTATAACAGCTTTTTTATTAATCCTTCAGTGTTTCCTGAAATTTAAGTTATTCTATTCACTTATTAAAATAAAGTCAAAGCTCTCCGAGTTCTGAAAAAATTCTTTGAGACTGTTTTGGAAAATAAGCTAACCATCTGAGGCATTATCAAGGAAAAAGGCATTCCTTTCAGATCCCGCTTTAAACCTGGCAAGGTCTGAGTGAATCCTCTTTCTGTCTGAAAGTTCACATTGGACATTTGGAGGGCAGTGTCATCATCCTGGCTGTCAGTTATTGAGAGAAAGAGAGAAAAGAACATTCATGCCAGATGGTCTCATCCTTTTTATCAGATATGTAACGGTGATAGACAGCATGTAAGTTAAGCAGCAAGAAGAGAAACAAGATGGAGAAAAGAAATACAGATGTCAAACAGATACTTTAAGTCCTCTTTCTTGCAGAATAATGGAATAGATATCAATGCAGGGCGGGAATCCTTTGCCTCTGAGGAAGCAATGTACATGTGAATTCTAGGCTTTACAGTGTACAAAGATGCAACACTAGGCTAATAGTGATGTAAAATTGCACTATATTTTCTCAACTCTAGCTCTTGTTCTACAAGAGGTTTTATGTTTTTCTGAGGCTCTAATTAATCTTGAAAGATTCAAGAGAAATCTTAAAGATACATGTAAAGATGAACCACATAATATTTTTGTTGTCAGTATGCTCAGACCAGTATTTCTTTGTCAGCCTGAGGACTGTTGATGTTTTGAAATGCCAGCTTTCCTGAGTTTATTTCATATCCAGTGTGAAGAGTGTAATTCAGAAAATGAAATATACTGATTTTGAAAGGTTTTATGGTTAACTTTTTTGGTAAAATAATCTTATATGTTGATTGTTTGCTCTGGTGTTGCACCAAGTCTTTCAGCTATCAGAACAGCTGCCCCAGTCTTTTAGTGGAACTTTGTTAAAATAAGAAAATCTGTGAGACTGTTTAGCATGCCACATTTTCCTCATCAAGTAGGATGGGAATTGATTATTCAGTTCTTGCAGAGTACCGTAAGGATGCCAGTCATGTCCTAAGTTGCATGAAAAGAAGCATGGCTAGCAGTTTGAGGGAGGTCATTTTCCCCTTCTGCTCCGCTTTGGTAAGAACCACCTGGAGAACTACATCCTGGGGGTGCTGGTTGACAGCCGGCTGAACATGAGCCGGCAGTGTGCCCAGGTGGCCAAGAAGGCCAACAGCATCCTGGCCTGTATCAGGAACAGTGTGGCCAGCAGGAGTAGGGAAGTGATCGTGCCCCTGTACTCGGCACTGGTGAGGCCGCACCTTGAATCCTGTGTTCAGTTTTGGGCCCCTCACTACAAGAAGGATGTTGAGGTGCTGGAGCGTGTCCAGAGAAGGGCAACGAAGCTGGTGAGGGGTCTGGAGCACAAGTCTTCTGCTGAGCGGCTGAGGGAACTGGGGTTGTTTAGTCTGGAGAAGAGGAGGCTGAGAGGAGACCTTATCGCTCTCTACAACTACCTGAACGGGGGTTGTGGCGACGAGGGTGTTGATCTCTTCTCCCAAGTAACTAGTGATAGGACAAGAGGAAATGGCCTCAAGTTGCGCCAGGGGAGGTTTAGATTGGATATTAGGAAAAATTTCTTCACTGAGAGGGTGGTCAGGCATTGGAACAGGCTGCCCAGGGAGGGGGTGGAGTCGCCATCTCTGGAAGTGTTCAAGAAACGTGTGGATGTGGCGCTTCAGGACATGGTCTAGGGGACATGGTGGCGCTGGATTAATGATTGGACTTGATGATCTTGAAGGTCCTTTCCAACCTAGTGTTTCTGTGATTCTGTGATCTGGTTCTGGGGTTCCCAGTACAAGAAGGACATGGACCTGTTGGATCGGGTCCAGAGGAGGGCCACAAAAATGATCAGAGGGCTGGAACACCTCTCCTGAAAGGCTGAGAGCGTTGGGGTTGTTCAGTTTGGAGAAGAGAAGGCTCCAGGGAGGCGTTATTGCATTGTATAAAGGGGCTTATATGAAAGGCAGAGAAAGACTTTATACTAGGTCCTGTAGTGACAAGTGGCAATGGTTTTAAATGGCAAGAATGTAGATTTAGGTTGGACATAAGGAAAAGAATATTTTATGATGAGGATGGTGAGACACAGGAACAGGTGGCCCAGAGAAACTGTGGATGCCCCAGCCCTAGAAGTGTTCAAAATCAGGTTGTATGGGGCTTTGAGCAACCTGATCTAGTGAAAGATATCCCTGCCCATGGCAGCAGGGTTGGACTAGATGACCTGTAAAGGTCCCTTCTGACCCAAACTATTCTGCTGTTCTATGCAATACTGTCTGTCCTAGTAGTAAATAAGCAGTGTGTGGATTTCTTCTTACTCAGTGAAAACACCATCAAAAGGAGACCGAGATGTAGAAGGGTCTTATTAAACAGGTTATTTTGATATTGTATTCGGAATTTTCATGTCATGACAGGTTACATAAGCATTGGCAGAGTATTAACAATAGACAGAGTCTTAAACATCATCCATATCAGGTAAGCCTGCATGTAGTATTAGTTGTTTAGTTTCAGGTCAATATGCTGTTGGTCTCAATTTATGATGCAGCAGCTCCATCACACATACCTCACCTATACTATAATGGTCCTAAAGTTAATGACAGTTTTTTTCTTATATTCTGATTGTAATAAAACTTGGTTTTCTGTCACTTATTTCACAGCTTAGAGCAGGGCTTTCTTATTTTCATATTGCTATATTTCTTATTTCTTTACATGATTGGTTTACCTTTATGACTTTTTTTTTTGTTGTTGGGATACTGCTTTTTGTAGTCTTCATTTTGGATTTATCTCATTTGGTTTTAAAAGTCTACAGTGGAGATGTCTGTATCTTAGTTGTCTAGTCTTCCATTATAGTAAATGGAGAGAGATAAACACTTCTAGGGAACAATTAATCTCTTCCCATCATAGACATCTAAAATTTCTTAGACTCCACAAATGCCATTTCTTACTAGCGACTCTAAGGGAGTGACTGGTGACTTAGGGAGCTTGCTTTGGAGTGCCTAAATTACTGTTTTCTCAAACTAGGTGAGATCACCCTGTCCCTTGGGTCTGAGGTTTGCTGTTCCATTTGTTTAAAAGAAAATTTAAAATAAACAACATTTTCTTTAAAAAAAAAAGTTTAAAAAGCCGGTGTTCTATTGAAAACCACACTGATAATGTCTTTAGGCTGTTTTTTTAAATTATGACAATGATGAATTGCTAGTTTGAACATCTTAACATGTAATGTTCAGTATCAGAAAGGCAAAAGTTTCAATTTAATTTAGTATTTTTTGAAACTTCTATATAAAAATGAATGTTTCTTCTGATTTTTCACAAAGCATTGTCCATGAGGTACTTAATGCCTTCTTTGACTCAGTCTTTAAAGCTGAGATCAGTTGTTCTCCAGGTACCCAGCCCCCTGAGCTGGAAGACAAGGACAGGGAGCAGAATGAAACGCAAATAATCCAAGGGGAAATGGTTAGTGACCTGCTACGCCACTTAGATGCACCCAAATCTATGAGGCCAGATGGGACCCAAGGGTACCGTGGGAGTTAGTGCAAGTGCTTACCAAGCCGATTTCAGTAATTCATCAGCAGTCCTGGCTAACAGGGAGGTCCCAGTTGACTGGAGGTTGGCAAATGTGACGTTCATCTACAAGAAGTGCCAGAAGGAGGATCCAGGGAACTATAGGCCTATCAGTCTGACGTTGGTGCTGGGGAAGGTTATGGAACAGATCATCTTGAGTGCCATCGTGTAGCTCGTTCAGGACAATGAGGTGATCAGGGCCCGTCAGCATGGCTTCATCAAAGGCAGGTCCTGCTTGACCAGCTTGACCTCTTTCTATGACAGGGTGACTGGCTTAAGTGGATGAGGGAAGGGCTGTGGATGTCGTCTACTGGATTTTAGTAAAGCCTTTGACAGCATTTCCAAAGCATACTCCTGGAGAAACTGGCTGCTCATGGCTTGGATGGGCGTACTCTTCACTGGATTAAAAGCTGGCTGGATGGACAGATCCAAAGAATTGTGGTGAATGAATTTAAACTGAGCATGTGGCCAGTCACAAGTGGTGTTCCCCAGGGCTCAATACTGGGGCCAGTTCAGGTTAAGATCTTTATCAATGATCTGGATGAGGGGACTGAGTGCACCCTCAGTAACTTTGCAGATGACACCAAGTTAGGCAGGAGTGTTAATCTGCAGAAAGAAGGGCTCTGCAGGGGGATCTGGACAGGCTGGGTTGATGGGCTGAGGCCAATTGTATGAGGTTCAACACGGCCAAGTGCTGGGTCCTGCAGCTGGGTCACAACAACCCCAAGCAATGCTACAGGACTAGGGAAGAGTGGCTGGAGAGCTGCCTGGTAGAAAAGGACCTGGGGGTGCTGGTTGACAGCCGACTGAATATGAGCCAGCAGTGGCCTAGAAGGCCAACAACGTCCTGGCCTGTATCAGCAATAGTGTGGCCAGCAGGAGTAGGGAAGTGATCGTGCCCCTGTACTCAGCACTGGTGAGGCCGCACCTCAGATCCTGTGTTCAGTTTTGGGCCCCTCACTACAAGAAGGACACTGAGGTGCTGGAGCATGTCCAGAGAAGGGCAACGAAGCTGGTGAGGGGGCTGGAGCACAAGTCTTATGAGGAGCGGCTGAGGGAACTGGGGTTGTTTAGTCTGGAGAAAAGGAGGCTGAGGGGAGACCTTATCGCTCTCTACAACTATCTGAAAGCAGGTTGTAGCAAGGTTGTTGTCGGTCCCTTCTCCCATGTAACAATCGATGGGACAAGAAGAAATGGCCTCAAGTTGCGCCAGGGGAGGTTTAGATTAGATATTAGGAAAAATTTCTTCATGGAAAGGGTTGTCGAGCATTGGAACAGGCTGCCCAGGGAAGGGGTTGAGTCGCCATCCCTGGAGGTATTTAAAAGCCATGTAGATGTGGCACTGAGGGACATGGTTTACTGGTGGACTTGGCAGTGTTAGGTCTACAGTTGGACTTTGTGATCTTAAAGGTCTTTTCCAACCTAAATGAGTCTATGATTCTATGAAAGAGTTGTAGATGCCAGTTCTTAGCCGTGAGGATTGTGACACTTTACGCAATGTGATACCATGTAACAGATTCATAAAAGCTAACTGTAGCTTGTAGCTCATCTCCCTTGGCTCCCTTCATAGTTGATGGAGAGAGAGAGGTTCTGTAGGGGATGATCCAGAGAACCTAAACTTAGTTTTCTGCTCTGAGTTGCCCATTAGAGTCATCTGCCTCTCTCCATTGACTCTAGAGGGAGCCTGGGGCAGCAGATCCTATGAGCTAACGTAAAGAGTGTTTAAATATCCCCATGTAAGTACATAGATAAAATCTAATGCTCTGTAAGCACTTGTAAGTCAGCGTGCACCCAGAAAGGTGTATCTTGAAAATTAAGGTTCTTTTCCTGTATTGTACAGAGATAGTTAACCTCAATCTATTTTCATTGCATGTTTAAGGGCAGTATCACAATGTAGCATGTGAGATGGAGTAAAATTGTTACTTCTAGGTAAAATATGCTGTATCTGATTTTTATTTTAAGGTACAAAATGGTTTGGTTTCTGGTACATGTGTTATTTAGTTTTCTAGTTCTGATTTTTTTTCTAGATATGTTGAATTTCAGATAGATTTCACACACACACACACATTATAGATCAGATTTTATTGCTACTGAACAGAGCAAAAATGTATGTAGTCATGAATTCTGTCTTACATGAATTTTATCTTTATATAGTCTTGATAATGTTAGGCATAGTATTTATTCACTTTTAGTTAGGTAAATGTGATTTAGTAAAATATACTGGTAAAATTACATAGGTACCTCACCTATGTATTAAAATACAACAAAAATATAATCCCCGTGTATGTATTCTTAACATTTTTTGAATTAAGCTGCTAAATTTTTGATGTAATTTGGCAGTAAAATATAAATTATTTGAAACATATGGGGATAACTGGATTAATGCACAATGAGAAAGGCACAATGAGAAAAATAGTATAGGATATAATTATTTTCTTTGTTAGCAAGACTGATATTTAATGTCCCTTTGACAGAATCAGTTTTATGTTCAAGTGTAGTGTTACAGTGAATTTGAGAAGAAAAAAAAATTTTTTTATTATTATCCTTTTCATCACATTTATTAAAACCCAAGCTAAGTGATGTTCTATGATGTCTCCCTGTAATTAATTTTAAACAAGCTTACAAAAGCAGAATTAACTTTTTTGCCCTTCTTTATTTTTCCTTTCTGGGAAGGTACTCTGTCCAGAATAAAATACTGTGAAATGCTAGGTGATTTGGTGTTTTGCGGGCAGGGGGGATTGTTTTTTTTAGTATTTCAGTGAATTATTTGAAATTAAGATTAACATGTTGAAACTTGGCCTCTCACTTTCAGGACTGGATTGTAGGTTTTCTTAAAAAGCTGCTCTCTGGGGTTTAATACAAACATTTAGGGGATAGTATATAAAGGCTTATAGGTATGCTGCTCATTTTGGCAGAATTGTATGAGTCATTTTTAAATAGACTTGGAACATCTAGATTCTGCATATCAGGTTACTGTTTGTGAGTCAGCAAAAATGAGTTACTGATGACCAGTCATTTGAAAAAGAAGCGGATGTCAATACCTACGGTTCCTTGAGGCATCCTGTGCGTATGGAGGCATGGTGCTTTCTCCGTCCTCACCACTGAGGAATCTCCCACCTGGTTTTTGCAGTGGCAAGGCAGCTGCAGGTCCTCACATTGCCCTTCTCATGCCTTGTAGGGAGTAGGGTGGGAGCAGTCAGGTACAGCCCCAACAAATATCGATGGCCTTAAGGTTACATGTTGAGTGCCTGAGGTGTCTGGGCATCAAAGCGATACATCTCAAAGAACTCCAATTACTCTAAGGTAAGTAATTATCCTCTCCTTTTTTTTTTTCCCCCTCTCATGGTTATTCCTACAAACAGGCAAACTGATTAAGTCTCAATACATGAGAGAGTAAAAACAATTATGTGCAAAAGTGATGGCTGCAAACATTTTTTGTTAACCTTTACTCTTAAAAATAAACTACCAAAAAGGTCTGTCTGCCTTTTCCTTTGAAATTTTTATGTATCACCCTGATCTGCAGAGGCTAAACAATAAGTAGATAAATTAAGTATTTGTTATTACAGACATGGGTGGAAGAACTAAGTACATTTTAACACATCCAGAGCTATTGCATAATATCTGGTGATTCATAGAAGTGTAAAGATAATAGTTTTCAAAAGATCTCAATCTCTTCTTGAGGTTTTAAAATCTGTGGTCATCCTAAATATTCTTAGAATATAATTTTACTGAATAACTGATGCAGTACCTTAATTACTGTAGATATTTCTTCTTTGGTGTTTGCACCTTGGAAAATAACTAAAAAGCAGACTGCTTATGTATTACTGTATATTTTCCTGTCATGATTTTATTTTCACTGGCTTTTTCTGAGTATTCTGCTGAAAATCTGTGTGTTTGTATAGGGCACTCAATTCTCTGAGAAATACGGCTCTGATTAGATTCTTCTGTTCTTTTTTGGCCAGTTAATTATATTTCTTAAGCACAGTCACAAATAGAGACTGAGGCGTATCGCTTTTATGGTTTATTCAGTAGACTGCATTGCATATTTTGAATTGGTTAGCTGCATCCTGTTATTAAAAGAGTCTGTAAAGGAGCATGTCTTTGTGATACTAAGTGTGCAGTTACATTTTGTATATTCAGTGACCCAGTATTTTGTAGCATTTCGCATGAGCCATAACTGAAAATGAACAAAGACTAAATGCATGAGTCATTATTTGCGGAAAGGATCTTGTATTCACATTTTTATTGTATCCCTTATAGTGAACATGTATGTTTTTTGTTTTGCAGGGATTTAAGATTTTTTCTAGTGAATATCAGAGTAAATGTGCAGTTGTCTCCTTTTGCTGTTCTTTCAACCGGAAAGTACAATGCAGCCCCAGCATGTACTGTCTAGTTCAGATAATGGCATGAAAAGTATGGAGCTTTAGAGAATATCAACTAAATACTATGGTTATTTTTAAAAACTGTCCTTTTCACTGCAAAAAACCCCTTTAGCTTTTCAAAATATAGTAGTATATAAAACCACTTTGACATTAAAACAGCTACTATATGCAATTATTTCATGATATAATTAATTTTGTGGCAAGATAGGTAAAATGAGTTAAATAGTCTATGCCACAAGTCTGGAAATTTTAATAAAATATTTATAATAATTTACTTATTGTAACAATAATTTTGTTTCTGAATCCTAGAAAACTATAATTTATTTTGCATCTTGGTATATTTTCTATTCTGAGCTGATACTAAATTTTGTCCAACCTCATTGGCTTGGAAGTAAGGGATGCTATGGATTTAAAAAGCCGTGATGTTTAGAGATCTCAAATTAATGAATTCACTGAAGTATGATTTTCAAGAGAGAAAACATAAGTAAAAATTTCCAAGGCTTTCTAAGCCTGAGGATCACACTCCAGGGGCATACTGAATTGTGATAATTGAGAAATTTCCATATACATGTCTTAGGAAATGTGACAAGTGTAGTTGCAATATTCCAAACGAGATAAGGGAGCATCTTTTCTTCTCTCCCTCTTGGGTTTTTGTTCCAGCAGTCATGTTACAATATCCCTGTTAGATCCTGACAAGAAAATCAGTTGCTCTTTTTAACTACAAGAACATGACATGTTTAAGCTCACCTTCATTTATTTCAAAAGTATTTTACATGTACTTGTAAATTGTTTTCTATTTCAGAAGTAATGTAATCTGGGATTTAGGAAAAGGTATTTGTATTCCAGAGACATTTACTTGCCACGTTTGCTTTTATGTTCATTACTGAAAACATAACAGAAGCATCTGTCTTCCTGAACAGAATGTGGTAAAATAGCAATATTTTGATTTACATAAATGTATAAATCTTGATCTATATAGAGTGGGACAGAGACTTCATAAACATGAATTTCACTGAAGGTTTTGATGTTAGCTGTTTAAGCTCTGAAAACTGGCTTACAGTGAAACTGTCTCAAGGCATTGTCAACACTCTACTGGTTAAAAGACTTGAAACTTCATTGAACTTCTGGCATGGTTGCCCATTGTCTCAGCCAGTTTTCATTTCACTGACAGGTCTCTGGATGTATTTTAAAAATTGGCAATGTCTATTGGTCATGCCTGGAATTACAATTGAAGTTATGTCTGTTTGGACATTAAAAAAATCAGGCTCCCCACCAATACTTAGTTTTAGCCGCATAAAATAAAGGCTGAAGTTATCCGTATATAGACATTTTTTCTGACATTCTAGTTTTCATCAGAAAATACAGTTTAATGTGAGATTTCGCAATGAGATATCTCTTTTTTTGTACGGCCTTTTTTTTTCAGATTTAGGGGCCCGGATTTTTTTATAAGATGCTACATTGTTGTTAACGGTGATCTTAATAGGAGATGGTCACAGATAATAAATGTCAGCTTAAGCTTTGTTATAAATGTGTCATTTTGCATTTGGCCCAATACTTTTAATTTTTTGTCGTCTTTTTATTATAGCAACCACAAGGAGCAAATGAAAAGTTTTAGAAAAGTCAACTACAACCAAAAAAATCCAGTGATACATGGAATAATTATTTCCTGTTGTCAGTTCTCCTTTTGAAAAATCCCAGTTTTAAATCTCGTTGAAAGTTCTTGAATTCTCTGGATATGATTGAGTATGCGGACTTGATTTCATGATTTTCATTTCCAATAGGCTTTGAAACTTACTGGCCCCTGATAGTTATCCTGACTCAGTAACTTTTGTGTTATTAACCACCACTACAAAATGTGTGACAGGAATGTCGCCTCTCAAGGAATGGGTGACAAATTCTTCAAAGATGAGACATCTACATCTGTAGACTGTTCTGTAGTCACACTACAGAAATTGCTAGTGATACTAGAATAGTTTGTACTCTTTAGCATAATGAAGTTTAAAAAAATCAAACTTTTTTTAAAATGGTACTTGGAATATATATGAACAATTTTTGTTTTCAACCATTCACTTTTTTGTTAAATTTTCTATACTGAATATCCCAAAAGAATATTCAGACTTATTAGTGTTTTTTTCATATTACAATTTACTCTGAAAAACATTAATCAAACTATAGCCAGGGCTTATTATTTTAAGAAATGTGTATTTAAATCAATTTTCCACATAGATTTCTGAAGTTCAGACTTCTAATTGTCTGGGTGTTATGGAAAAATTATATAGGCTTTAAATCCCCAACAGCAGCATTTCTACAGGGATATAAGTAATAAGAGGAAAATAGCTTTTCTGGTGAAGATGATCTCTCTTAAAGTAATGGTTTTGGGAAAAACCATGAAATATGGACTCAGATGTTAGGCACTTCTGAGAATCTCAGATTCCTAGTTGGAGTAAATCTGGTGATATCAGAACCACTAAATAGGTCTCCTTATGTATTGAAGGGAACCTCATTTACAGTAGGTGCAGGTTATGCTGCACATGGTCTCTTCCATCTCTATTTCTTTTCCTCCAGTCTTTTCTTTGAAGTTCTGCAGATGTATGCTTCCCTCTTTCTTCTGTCTCTCCATTCCTTCTTATGCTGAAGGCATAGAGGAATAATCTGAAGGTGGTCATATTCTGGATGTGCAGTAGCTCATCTGTTGCATAACTGCTTGTCTGAAATTTTTGGGAAGTTTGTGTCATATATCCCCCTCTGCCTTTGAGTTATCCATCTGAATTCCAAATAAAGGTTTTATTTTTGCCATGGACCTATATCTTGTTTATCAATTTGTTACTAAAGTAACAATTTCAAAAGATTTAAATGCTATTTTTAATCAGAGTAAAAGTGCGGTAGTGTTATATGTGTTGTTTCCATACAAGACCACATGGACAATCAGCATTGAAACTTCCTCATACGGCTGCAACATTGGAGGCTTTGCCTACCAAACTGGACTCGTGTTCAAGGCTAGGTATCTTCCACTCTGCAATCAGCAACACAATATTGCATAAGAAGGGTGAAGATAACATGTTAAATCATTTCAACTGTAAAAGTAATTGTTAATAATTATAGAATAATTGTACCACTATTCCTTAGTGTACTACTTACTGTAAGAAAAATGTGTAGGTCACCTCAAATCAAGAATTCTGAGAGTCTTCTAATTTAAATTGCTTTTTTTAATCTTGCTGTTTGCTTTGTATCCACTTGTGGTATCCGTGCACTTCAATTTTATCTCCCGTGCTGATCTTGAGTCATTACTTGAGAAAAACCTCCATCGCTCTGGTTCATATGAAGAGATACAGTTCAACCCGAAGTCTGCTTTTTTGTTGCCTACCCTCAGAATGGGGCATCATAAAAGATGACCTGAAAAGATAGTGTGATCTCTCAGGAAAAGGGTCTGCAGATAAATGCTTTAAAAATATGTTTTATTGGAAGGCCTGATGCAAACAGATTCTCTAATGGAGGAGACCTGATTTGCAGTTGGACACCATCACAGCACTGTGCCTGAAAGATAAATACCACTTGTTAAAAGGTGGTATAGGTATATATAGGCCCTGGATCCCTGGTGCTGATAAGGTTGTGATTTTTCCATGGTCACAAGATACTTTTGATGGCAAAGAACAGGAATATGTGTGGATTCAGGAAGAGTAACTGAAAAGAAATACATATCTATATAAGGTGTATTGCTTTTCATTTGCTCTTTTGCCATCCTGTATTATTGGCCTCAATATGCCAGTCAACTATGGAATATGTAAAGAACTGGAAAATTTAAAAAAAATTCCTAGACCAGAAAACGGTTTTTGCAATAAAACTGGTGTGCAGGTTGTGTTACTGTAAGAAACCTATGTTTGTTTTTTGGGCACCAGAACAAATGAATGCATGTACTAGAATATTTGGAGTATTTATGTTTTGCATAACTGAGGGAATCAGGAAAGCTCCCTTTAATAGTCAGCTGGCTTAAGAAAGAAGTCCAGAGGACTAATTTTCTCTTGGTCTTTGGAAGTAATATATATATTTTTAAAAATCTCTTTTTATGCTGGTCCATAAACTTGGGCATTGAATCAGGTGGTAAAACTGCTTTTCACATGTCCCCATCGAAATCACTTGTGATTCTTCACTTCCAAAGGCTGTTCATGTGAGCATTTCTATAGGCACACTTAGCACTGATGTACTGTCCCTAACCTTACTCATGCAGTCATTCCTTTTTTTAATGAGATAATCATCCCAGAGACATTTTCAGGCACCTTCAAGCTTGCCATAAATGATAAAACAGGGTGATTGAGCTTGTATACTCCTACTTGTTAAACTCTATCAAGGAGATTTACTGAAAATTGAAGATTTTACGAGTACATGATAAGGCCCTTATGATCTTGAATTTTTAATCTTGGCCATCCTCAGATTTTTGGAGTGCAAAAGAATGGTTTTGGTTTTGTTGTGGTTTTTTTTTTTTAAAGGTAAGGAATAAATTATTATTGTCATGTTGCTAGTCTAATGCTGATTAGGACATATGTTTCTCAGCTAGCCCTTTTCTTTCCTTTAAGTTCATAGACAAGGAGGTATCAAATGTTGTAGGCAAGAAATTATGTCCTATTCCAGACTAGAAGACTCTTTGTGGCAATATCCATTCTAAGACGGAAGAATAAGGGGCAAATCATTCCTAACTGCAAGAAGCCAGAAAACAAAGCTTATGAATTAACTAACAAAACGGTATTTTGGAAATTTGGAAGTGGGAATTATAAGAAGCATCTTGAAAGCAGGAATATTTCTGGTCACGTGTGCAGGCAACTAAAGAAACTAGAGTATCACAGTTTGTTCCTGCACAGGTACTCAGCCTGTACTTGTACCCAGCAAGTCCCAGCTCCTGTACAACGTACAGGAGCAATGTACAACACGCCCTTCTTGTTTCCCACAAGAATTGCTATTACAGAGAATGTAAAGTAAGACAGAAACTCCTATTAGAAATATCCTAGCTTGCATTTGATTTTGTGTCCGTCTTTTCTAACTCTGGGTTTTTTTGCTTTGTTTTCTGTAGGCAGTATTTGTAAAGCTGTAATGTTGATTTACAGCTTAATCTTTTAGTCAAACTGTTATTAAGCAAAATTTGATTACCTTTTTGAGTACAACTTCATTAGGTTTAGCATTTATCACATTCTTCATTCCTTCATCAGCTTCTTTGCCCAACATATCAAGTAGTACTAAACACTGATTGCAAGACATACAACTTTCAAATAAAATAATTAATGAAAGCATTTTAGTTGACTTCATTGAAATGCGTATCTTTGTGATTGCTTGCAGCTCCCCTGTATTTTCAAGACAATAGCTGAGTAGTCCTGATCAAGTCTCCAGTCCAGGATCTTGCAGTATTTATAGGCTCCTGTGTTAGTCTCTCTGATTATACATAATGGCCATAAGATGCCAATCATCTCACTGTTTCTATTACAATCTTTAATCAGTTTATTTTATCTGATGAATAGATCCATTATCCCTGATAATCTGGAACTGATGCATCAAGTCCAAGTTCCTGTATAAGCGAAGGACTCTCTTTAAAATCTAGAATTTTTGAACTAAAAAACTGCTGTTTGCAGGCAGTGAAACAACATGCTCTTCTCCGTGTTAGGCTGACCTGACCTGAAAATGGCTGTTGATTCAGTAAGTGTTCTCTTAAGGCATCTTGTTGGGAAAGAGAGAAAACAGAATTTCTTATTAAGTTGAACTAAGATGAATTACATAATTGCCAGACTTTGCCAACTTTGCAAAATCCTCAAGTATTTTGCTGGACCAGCCTTTTCCTGTGAGCCTGTATCTTTGATGATTCTTGACAAACAGTTTTCAGAATATCTGGAAAGATGTTGAATCCCTTGGCTATGAACATGTTTTCTATGTTAATTTTTCTGTCTTGCAGACATGTGTGTTACTCCTAATGACTTTATAAGTCTGACTTATTTTCCTCATATTTCTTCTAGTAGTGTAAAAAAATTCCACTCAACGTTCTCTTAAGCCAGCTCTTTAAGGAAGAGCTCTGGCAAAAATAACATAGAACAGAGCAGCTACAGTGCCTGTCAGAGCAGAGTAGGTGAACCAAGGCTGGCACTTGTCTCAAAGTCTCTAGGGATGTTGCATTCAGAGGAACTATCTTGCTGCTATTAATGCTGGTGCAGGCTAACTTAGTTGCCTGTGGTTAAGCTGTCTAGTGGAACAGGGTTGTCACAAGACACACGAGAAGTCCTAGTGCAGAATAAGCAATCAGCAAGATAAAGCAGTAATACAAGCATAGATAAAATGCTTCACTGATCATTTAAATGACTGAGAAAGCAAACAAGTCATAAAGTTCCTCTGTTTTCCAGAAGAAATTTGTGCTTTACCATTGTATTTTTATAACATGGAATATCCTTTTGATGTCATAGGTAAGCTTTCTACTTTCAGCTAAACTGACCTAATACCTTTTCTTCTCACGTTTTTGCTAAACATGAATTTTCTTCATATACCCAATATTTTATTAATATTGGGCAAATCCTAGCTAGAAAATGCTTCTGTATCATTAATGTCAGTTTTTAGCCTTTACAGTATTGATAAAGAACAGCACCTGAATTCTCAATGGAGAGATAGTCTCTAATGCATTATTGAAGGTGTTTCTAAAATAGTTTAAAAAAGCAAAAATGGGCTGAAGATGAAATGTCTGTAACCTTCAGCACACTAGCATCTTTCTGTCCACTTTTCACAAAACTAGCATTTAGAAACCCATTTTTTCTCTAATGTACTGATGATGGTAATTCTCTCAAGATTTTTTCTGTATTTTAAGTGTTTATAACTGCAGCAATAATTTTCTATGGATTTATGAATCAAACTCAAAATTCCAACTGAGTACCATTGGTTCTTCTCACCTTGCAACAGCAGAAGGACTTGGGGGTACTGGTGGATGAAAAACAGAATACAAGCCAGCAATGTGCGCTCACAATCCCGGAAAGCCAATTGTATCCTGGGCTGCATCAAAAGCAGCGTGGCCAGCAGGTTGAGGAAGGAGATTCTGCCCCTCTACTCCATTCTGGTGAGATCCCACCTGGAGTCCTGCATCCAGCTCTGGGGCCCCAGCATAAGAAAGACATGGACCTGCTAGAGTGGGTCCAGGGGAGGGTCATGAACATGATCAGGGGGCTGGAGCACCTCTCCTAGGAAGACAGTCTGAGAGAGTTGGGGTTGTTCAGCATGGAGGAGAGAAGGCTCCAGGGAGACCTTATTGCAGCCTTCCAGTACTTAAAGGGGGCTGATAAGAAAGATGGCAACAGACTTTTTAGCAGGGCCTGATGCAATAGGACAAGGGCTAATGGTTGTAAACTAAAAGAGGGTAGATATAAGGAAGAAATTTTTCCCAATGAGGGTGGTGGAACACTGGCACAGGTTGCCTAGAGAGGTGGTAGATTTGCCATCCCTGGAACCACTCAAGGTCAGGTTGGACGGGACTCTGAGCAACCTGATCTAGTTGCAGATGTTCCTGCTCCTTGCAGGGGAATTGGACTAAATGAGCTTTAAAGCTTTCCAACCTTTCCAACCAAAACTATTCTGTGATTCTCAGCTTTTAATGAGGACTTTAAATTGGTTCCACCTCTCTATTGGTTTTTAATGATTCGTCCTTTCTTGCAGTACTACGTACAAAAAACAAATAGCAGAAAACCTGCTGCAGCTAGCCTCAGTTATACTGAATTTCATCTATGAAGATTTCAACTACTGACCAGCCTTGGCTTTTGTAATGGATTATAGTGATTGATATGAGGCAATGGATTATGTATGTCTCAAAACAAGGAACTTTCTGCCTCATAAATATATTTTCTACACTGAACAGACAATAGCAACCTTTTAAATTGGTTAAATTGAAAGGTTAAGGTTCTTTAGGGTGTGCTATTAATAGCATATTACCTACGTAAATCCAAACAGTCAATCCATTGCTTTGGAAAATATCACGCTAATGATTAGGATAAATGAACTTGGTGCCACAGTAAGGCCAAATATAAGGGATTTAATTTGATTTTTCAGTTATAGTTGGCATTAATCTAATTTCTAGAAAAAAACATCCTGTGGAGGAAGGACATCAAACTATGTGAGCATGGTTATCCTTCTCTTATTATTATATATGGATCTATTAATTTTGTCACTGTTTTGTGTTAGTTCATCTGGACATGCATTTCAAAATTTCTGTATACTGTGAAATGTTCTTTGGCAATTGTAAAAGTTGAATCTGTCCAACTATCCATTTGGATAGTTTTTCTCCTGTAAAATTACAGAAACTTGATCTTTGCGTTCTGCACCATCAACTCTAGCATCCTGAATGTCTTTTACAGTCTCTTGCAAAGTTAGCATGGCTCCCCAGCCTAACATCCAGTTGCTCTCATGCTTGACAAGTGCTTCAGTGAGCATACATTCAACCTTTCTTGTTGTTTAGCTCAACAACAAAAGTAGAGGTTAACTTAAAAAAACTACAGATCCCAACAATCAGAGAATAACAGTACTGAGAGCGATGAAGTCATCACTAATCTCTAAAAGCTTTCGTGAGTGTCTTCATAAAATGTTTTAATTCATCACTTTCCTTAATTACTTTTTTCCTGTTCCTTTACTGTGTTCTCTCAGCTGATTGCTCACATTCTACTCAAGACTGAATTATTGAGAGTACATTGTAATTTTTATAATAGACTTGTGTGAGAACCTGTACGATTTGAACAGTTCCCTCTCAGTGTTTCTCAGCTATTTGCCAATCGAGTCTAGTCAGCCTTGGTTGACCCTCTTTTTATTAGTTCTCATACCTTTTCTAGAAATGCTGTTGTTGACAGAAGAAGTGACCGTTCGGTCCAAAATCTTCTAAAATGTAGCCCTGAACTTTAGTTAAAATTTCATCATTTGTATCTTGACTTTGGAGAATCCTACTGAAAACTGGCTTCTTGGGTAATGCAGGTTGCGTTTGTGACAGGAACTATAAAACATTAAGTAGTTGGGATGTTTATATACACACGGAGTTACAAAATGAGCATTCATTTCTCCTGTGGAATATAAGAAGTTGGCATCTTCTCTTCTTATTTAAGTAAGACTAGAGTAATTGAGTCTATCTTCATTGCAGTAGAATGCAGAATACATCTAAAGGCTCGTTTATGTTACATGACTAGATTTATTTTAGTTGTTTCATTTTAAAGTGCCTTTGATACACACACAATTTTCTTGGAAGAGATGTAGTTATATATTTCAGTAAATTTTCTTCACAGCTATTGTGTTTTGAGTAATTCTTCAAGGATTATTCAACAGTGGCTTGCTATTCAAGTATTCAACAGAGGTTGGTATTTTCCTCGGTATGTTTTATACTGTTGTCATCTTGACTGGATGCCACCTTTCGGTATAAATGCTGCTAGGCAGCCAGGGTTACCCTTTTCGCTTCCAAGTGTTCAATTCCACACGCTTTCTAGAGTAGATAATGATCTTCCATATGGATTTTTATGAAGATCCAGGAATAAATTTTATTCTTTGGGAAGCTGAATGTTGAACCTCTTTTATGGAAGACTTGCTCTAGTGCAGACAAATCTAAGAGACGATCAGAAACTAAGAGGGAGGACCATCCAGAGCTGGTCTCAGCACTGCAGAAAAGAAAAGTAGCTGTGATGGAAATACCTAATTTCAGGGATCTGAACTGGATATCTGAGGATGACTCTGCGCTCTGCTGATATTTCAAGAAGCCAGGTTGTTGTTATGCACATGATGTTGTTACTACATGGTAGTGTGGTAGGAAGTTTTTCACACAGCGCCTCTGAAAACCCAGGCAGCATAGGCATGCTGGACATCTTCCTTCCTCCTGTCTGAGCCCTGGGCTCTAAACTGAAGGAGGTTTGTCTAGGCAGCCATAACTGTTCAGTCCTGCACATTGGGGCACATATCTGGGCTCACATAAGGACAGTGGATTGAGAGCCCAGTACTTAAACTACTGCGGAGCTTGAAAAACATTGTAAAATAATGTCCTACCAATACATAATAAAGGTGCTATAGCTTTTTACAGAATTACAAATGATTTTTCTGTAAACTTGTGGTCTGCTCCTATGTTGGATAGAATCAGGTGCGGCTTTAAGAATAGACACGTTTAATCCCATCTCACCAACATGTTGAGAATGACAGTTGAGTTGGAAATTTAAAGTTTTATGTACTGTGTTAATATTCAAGAGTTATTGAATGCATCTGTCTCATTTCATAGTGGTCCAGCTGATGTTCCCTAGCATGAACGCATTTAGCCTGCCAGCTTTGTCTTGGAGAAGCTGCTGCAAACAGCCCACCATTCGTTGGTGGGCCACCACTGATTTAATTCACTGGATGAGTGAAATTTGGATGGGTGAAATAAATGGGCCTTTACCTGACATTACTGAAGAAAATGGACATTTTCATAGTGGATATTTTCTGCTTTCCCTTTTGTGGAGGCATCAGAACAGCTCAGTATGACACAGTTCATCTTTTCCAGACTGAAATATGAACCAAAGAGATATTTTAAAACTGAAGTTCATTGTTTGATATCACATATGTGTTGTAATTATGGATACAACAGAGAAAAAAAAGATACACTGACTCACATTCATTAGTAAAGTTACAGTTTTAGGAGTTTAAGAATCCAAAAGAGCCTGCAGAGATGTCATTAAGCAAAACATTTGTCATATGACTGTCCATGTTGCTGATATTTTCTTACTGTTTGATCATTATTGAAGTAACTATCTTTTTATATTTCATGGTGATAATACCCTAGTAATAATGGAGTGTTTCTTTGAACGAAAATTCTTCTCTTCATCAGACTTAAAGGTTTCTGATATTTGAGACACAATTTTTTAGATATATTTTCAACCGCTTTCAACTTTCAGCTACTAGGAAAAGCACCTGCTGAATGATCCCTGTGGTAAGAAACTGAAACGCTTCAAAAAGATTAGACTCAAATTTAGATGCAATGAGGTACAGATGAAGTGTATTATGATATATTCTCTGTGATGGCTCAGGGTAAAAACTGATGTCAGAATGCCTTTTCTAGGAGTATGAACTCACTATTATTGAGGTGCATAAAATCTAGGTTGCTGCTAAGTCTGTATTTTTCCATGTCATGCCACTTTATCATGGCTTAAATTTATGACAGTCAAATTTGTCTGGGATATGACACTTTATCTTAAACATAATTTATTTTTAAGCTAGTTTGCATAGATAGAAGATACCTTGCTTGTGAAATTGTGGAAAAATGTGCTTAGAATTATTTAATGCAAATGAGACTGTCTACACCTTTGCTTTCTATTATTTTCACATTCTCACCACATTTTGAAAGTGAGTTCTGATGACTGTTGCTAGAAATAATTAGTCCATTGATTTTCAGTGTTTTTTTTTTTTAAATGGCATGTAAAAAAAGTATTTTTGGTTCTACAGTATGTTCAGCACATGAGACTGAAGTAGATGCTACAGCTATTTTAGCCTAACAGTTGAAAACTGCATCAAAATTTGACTTGTTACAAACTAAAAATAATAGATATTACATAAGTTAATTTGAAACAGAGAACACAAAGAAGGTGCTGGACCTAGTAACACAACACACAAAATATTGGAACTGCACAATTTTAAAAATAGTTTAAATTTAATGCCTTGACCAGCATGTTCATTTGTAGGCAATAGTACTGTAGCAAGGCACTAATCAGCTAAGTACCATAATCCTCCTTATAGGGTAAATTCTTACTTGACCTCCAGCTATATACAGCACATGGTAACAGCATTAAACTGTAACACTCCTCTCATGCTCTCAATAGCTTCCCATTGGGTCAGTGCTCTGACTTGAATTGCTCTTGTTTCATATACTAGACTTTTTTTTTCCCTAGATTCCTTGTATTTTCTAATTGCATTTTGGGGGAAGGGAAAAGATTGTAAAATATATCTAAAAAATTGTGTCTCAAAATTAAGAGACTGTTTGTATGATTTCACTGAACCTAGAGGATTAAATGAAAGACCTAGCCAGAACAGACATTGATGTATTCTCATGAACCTGAGGCTTCCTACTTCCCAGAAGTGCAGTGGCTGATCAAAAGGTAAAGCAGGGAAGAAAGATGCTGAATGTGTTGTGTGAAATCAATGTGTAGTGCTCAGCATTTTTCGCTCTTTTTGGGGATGGTGAGGAAGATATTTTTTACTTTTAGCAATAAAAGCTCAATGGAAGTACTGAAAAACTTTTTAATTGTGCTTCAGATAAATGAGAATAATATCTTTAACAAAGTCTTGCACTTTTTTAAGAATTAGTATTTTAAATTGTATTATATTTTCTGTGACAAAAATATTTTTTAAAAAGTGGAATATCTTTTCATAAAAATAGTAGATGCAGAATTTTGGAATTTTCTTGTATTTTATATTATTTTAAGTCCTTTTTAGTAACAGTTCTGTATTGTATTAACTCATTCTTATCTTTTAATGTTTCTGTGACCTACTATTCTTTTAACACCCAGGGTTTTAAACTCATTTAAATCCTGCTGTATGGCAGCTGTTAATTGATTCCATCCTTCTGCAAATGATTTCTGTGGTGTCCATACTGAGACAGATAACTACAATGCACATTCTGACCAATTATTCTCAAAAGCTATTTAATCCATTTAGCATTATTTTTATAATTAATTGGCTTTTTTTTACAAGATATTTTACTGAAAAAGTAGGTGAGAGAGGTCTTGTTTGTATATTAAGTGGTAATACTTCACAAAATATCCATTTCAAAGATGTTAAAAAGTAGAAACAAAGGAAAACCTCAGTACATTTAACCTATTTGTAAGTGGTAAACATTCATCAATGTAGCTGAATGAACAGTGAGAGTAAAATACAGTTATTTTATATCTCTTTTTGCAGTTCTCTAAAATCAAATTATATGAGATAAGGGCTACTGAAAACTCCGTCAAAGTAAAGGAGGACAAAGCCATTTCTACTGTTAGTCACATTTTCCTATCTGTGATGTTCTTGATATAAAAAAAAATGGTGAAACAAACTTGTTACCTAAATATTTGTAGATTAGCAAAGGATACTTAGAATCACTAGTTTTGTTCACCGATTCCTTGTTTTTTCCATGCTATAACTCTTTTCCCTGCACAAATTGAAATTAGCCCTTGAAAGCTGCAATACTGAATTTTTGCTGAATTGCTTGTATGGAAAATATGTGATTCTGAAGTAATTGTGTGGTTTTATATGTCTGTGCAATCATGTCCAGTTCAAAGCAAAGTTGTTATCAGTGGTGAATTTAATTATGTTAATGTTTGGTTACTAGAGATTTCCTTTCATTCCATTGATACCAGCCTGCAGTCTGTGAATTTATATTTTCAGATATAATCTAATAAAAATTAATATCTGCAGTATCACTCTCATGCTTCAGTAAATTTTATAATCATCACTGTAAACTTAATTCATTATTGTTTGGAGATATTTAGCTGGAAGGTATTTTAATGGTTCAAAATATGGTTGCTAGAATTTGTAAGGCATGGCTGAAATGAGAAACGAAATACAGTCTCAGATAAATTTTACTTAGTGAATTGCTTAGATATCTGAGTGTTAGATGTACTTCAGGGCAGCCTGTTTAAAACTATATTGATCAAGAAATGTGAGAAATCCTTTTTATTTTTATCAGAGTAGGCTGTTTAAATGAAGGAGCTTGCAAATCATGCATTGGTTGCTTACGTTCTTTCTTTTTTTTTGAGCGTGAGAAACCAAGGAGGGGGGAACAGACTGATCAGAAGATGAATCTAGTATAAAACTAGACAACATAGAAGAACTGCAAAAAGAGATCTTGACACAAACTGGAACTGCTTGGCAGTCAGAAAAAGCTACTTTTTCAATAAGCTGGAGCCATAGCTGCTTTGGAGAGTGCAAAATGATTTCTCATGCACAATGTGACTCAGCAAAAGCAAGGGTATAAGCAGAGAATGAGAAAAGGACTTAAATCGATACAAGCTAGTCTTTCAAAAACACTTCCAAAAATCGGCAAACATTTTTCAGATTCTTCAATATGGCAAAGCAAGCCTGTGGAAATGCTTTCATAAGAGTAACTAGCACTGAGAGAGTAGGACCCTCCCTGAGAAAGGCAGTCAGATCTTAATTTTGCACGGCAAGTTTTCTGGGTTCATTGCACTCATGGGAGTTTTGGTTGCAAGGTCTGGAGTGTTCAGCTCATCTTCTTGCAGCCTAGGAACCTTTTCGCAAGACATCATGATGGTGTTTTATCTGCTCCCTGTCACTGGTGTTTTAAAACCAGTGCCTGACTGTTTGTTGAATACAACACATAGCAGTATAAAAGTTTAGAATAGTAGAACTATTCTTATATGATCACTAAGCAACCAGCAAATATTGTTTTCCTGACAGGAGCCATAGAGTAAAAGAGAAACAAAGCTGTGCTCAATGTATTTGATGAGATCTCTAACAAGAAGCCCTGTCTCTTGCGTGGCTTTTGTGACAGAGTTCCAGTGGGAAATGTGAATTTTTACTTTGAACTATTCTTTCATGCACTGAAGGGATCACATTTTGAAAACAGTTAAGCAAAATTACAGTTTTAATTTTCCATTCAATTTTATTCCTTGGTAATTCATAGGAAACACAGTAGAAAATATTAAAGTATTGTCTAGTAAATTATAATTAGGTCATACAAGTAGGTGACCAATATTCAGTTTTCAAGTAGCTGATAATGGCTCGGGCCCACTGAGCCCTTACTATTTTTTGATTGACCCAAAACTTCTTATTTATAAAAATTTCCAAGTAAATGTAGACGAATTCAGGTACCCCTGTATATGTTGTAACATATCTTTAAAATGATATTTTCTTGAAAGTTTTCTCCAATTTAAATGTTTCTCTATTGGTCTGAGAACAAGATTAGTAGCCAGGCAGATCTGAGATCTAGTTTTCACTCTGATATAAATACTTCACAGTGTTTTTTGAACATTCATGGCTTCTGAAATGTGATGGAAACTTCCTTTTAAAAATTTCCTTTTCCTCAGTATGCTTAGGTTAATTTTTTAAAAATCTAAATCAAAGCAGAAGAGTGTTTTCTCTTCAAGGAAGAATACAAATGAATGTCAAAGACTTTCAAGACTTTAGTTGCATTTCTGAAATTAGAGCCATCAAAGCAGAATAGCTGTCTTATATTCTTCTATGCCATATTTTAAGTACTTCACACTCCAGTGTAGTGTGGGTGAGTTGAATAATTTAACTTTATGAAGAGAAAGTCAGGTTACAGTCAAGCTATTTGCTTTTTCGTAGTACTAGTGATATCTGTAGTGCACTACAAATAAGGTTTCTATCAGCGTAAGGTTGAGAGATGTGTGCTAAAAGATGAAATGTCATGTACTGATAAATTGCAATTAAAAAAACCCATACGGTGTTAATTAGCAGAAAATAAGTTTCAGTCTCTATATGTGAAAGGATAATATTTATAGAATGTGCCTGGTGAAGAAATGTGTGCAGGTTCTGGAGTCTTCTAACCATAACAGACAATTTATTATCGTTTCAAAGTAGTAGTAATCACAATGGCCTGGAGGATTTCTCAGTGGTGTGGGAACCTTTTCAGAAAAGGTGGTAATCCTTCTGACAAGCGATGTATAGTGCTTAGTTGAGCTGGCAGCTGGAGAGTGTGTATTGCAGCTGTTGACACACATTTGAAGTTCTCTTAACTTTTAATCTCCCGGGAAAGTCCTGGAAAGGCAGGAGTAGTCATTTTCCATGGTGTATCTAGCTGGAAGTACCTGAGGAAAGGCTTTTATTAGGTGTCTTTAAGGTAGTTAACGGTGAGAAATGGATTAGATGAAGGCTCATGAAGGTGAGTGAGAATTACCTTGTGATCTAAAAATAACAGCAGATTTTTGATAGTAGTGACTGGCCATAAGTTTTCACCAGTACTGTTCCTCCTACCATGGTTTAATAACACCGGTTTAACATGTGCATACCTTGTACAGCTGTGTTTGTAGCAGGTATTTTTAAAATGAAAAGAAGTGACTCATGGTAAAGGGAGGCTAATTGTCTTGTGATGACCAGTAAAGAGAATGGCAGGCTTGAATACCAAGTGGTATGGTGACTGCTGGGCAGGACGGGCCCTCTCCTGCCAGCAAAGTTTCTGGCCGATCCAGTGTACAGGTACGGTTAATTTATTTCTGATGGACAGGATTACAACTTCTGGCGTTTGATCCTGGTAGTGAAGTTAGATCCCTTCAGCAGGGATGAAATTAATTAGAAAGGGAGTTTGAAAGTGCCAGTCAACAATTAAAGTAGTTACTTTTATCTTATCAGGCTGCTTTCTCTGAAGAAAAAGCATTTTCAGGAAGGTCCTTATTCTTGCATGTGGCCCAGTAGTTGCCACATGCAGGGCACCTGTGTAAAACTTTTTCCTTCATGAAAGGTTGGAATAGACTGAGGACCCAGCTGATCTTTACATTACTCTCAGCTGTAGGTGGTGATCCTATATTCATGTCTTTGCAACAAAATGGAAGAAAGGCAATGAGTGCTTGTAAATGTAACAGACAAGGTTAGAAAATGTTTGTGTAAGAGGTATAAAAAGGTAATGCTGAATTGTCGCATCCTCCTCTCATTAACATAGTTTCTGCTAGAAAAAAGGGTGAATTATTTAGTAAATCTTGTGCCAGTTCCTCAGATGACATGTCTTCCTGATAAAAGTACATTTGCCTCAGCAAAATGTCTACAATAAGTGTTTTTACTCATACAGAAATTCCATCTTTTTTATCCCCTCAGCATCATCTCCCCATGACTTTGTAGCAGCAATGTTTCCAGAAGAGATTTGTCTACTATTCTTTGCATCCATATGAGGACACTGCGACATGGAGTCATACATACACGCACACATATTTGTGTGTGCTTGTATATGTATCATCTCTTCTATGTAGCTAAAACGATTCTTACTTTTCTGTTGTTTATATTAGTATAGATACATGTATGCAGATGTTTAATCCTGAAGAATGTGTCTTAGTCTGCTCCAAGGCACGTGTGAGATTTGTCAAACTAGATTCTGTATGGTTTTGTGTGTTACACAGTTCATGGTGGAGTTTGATCGTATAAACCATGCTCACTAGGGTGTTTTGATGTCTTGGAGGGTCAAATCTATGCTAAAGTCTCTGACTGTGAATAAAACGTAATCCATATGAAATATAGACTGAGTATACACAGTGTGAGTAATTAACAGTAGAGTATGTGTATGTTCCATGTGCACACATACTTGTCTCAACCTTGCAATGACATCCGCATGGATGACTACCATACCTATTGAGTGCCATTTATTCCAATTGTATTTGCATAGAGATAAAAAAATTTGCCTACATGGGGGACAGAACTGGGGGGGGGGAAATGAAACACATTTTTA
Source organism: Phaethon lepturus (assembly GCF_000687285.1). Lineage (NCBI taxonomy): Eukaryota > Metazoa > Chordata > Aves > Phaethontiformes > Phaethontidae > Phaethon > Phaethon lepturus. The sequence continues at coordinate 90,243 of NW_010509702.1, forward strand.
TTATAGGCATGGCAGAAATTTTCATCAGTGTAGGTAATTTGCTGTTGGAACAACCTATTTTGGGAAGTGGCATATTTTTCATCAGCTGAAATATTTAAATGAAAAATATTTATTTTCCTTAAAGTAAATTTCCACATCTAATCTCTGTTGTCTTAATGAAAACTTCTGTGTCTTTGCAAACTGTCTGGGTTCTGGTAGTTTTATTGTCCTAATTGCCTGTTCCTGTTGGCCATTCTGGTTTTAGACTTAAGAAACTCCGTTCATGTCACATTCGAACGATTCAACTTGAGACCTCAGTAGTAGAATCCATAGAGTTCTTGTTAAACTTACAGAGGTTATGATTTGTGCTGGTACTAACATGACACTTTAATAAGACAGATAGGGCATCTTAGCTTCACCATAAGCAAATAGACATCCAAATGATGCTTATATTACTTCTTATGCTTCAAAGGAAGAGTTGCATCTTTGCAGACTGAATTAGTTTCCTCATTTGCAGATGCCATTTTAAGGCTAAAGTATTTTAATATTTACAAGGCAAGACTGGGAACAAACCTTTCAAGCACAGTTTAATGACCCTGTATAGTACCTAAGACAGGATGCCAATTTGCCAGTCAACCCCCTGTGCACACTCTGCTCAGACAGTTGTGGTTTTCCCTTGCTAAGCAGAGACTACATTTCCTTTCTGGCTCTGAGAAGAGCATTTTCTCTCCTACTAGCTAGGCAGAGCCCTTTCTACTTTCCTGGGCACCAAGGAGAGCCTGTTTTTTCTTCTGCCCCTCACTAAGTTCATAGAATGATCTTTGGGCTGGAAGGGACCTTTAAAGGTCATCTAGTCCAACCCTCCTGCAATGAGCAGGGACATCTTCAACTAGGTCAGGTTGCTCAGAGCCCCGTCCAACCTGACCTGGAATGTTTCCAGGGATGGGGCATCTACCACCCCTCTGGGCAGCCAGTGCCAGTGTTCTACCACTTTCCTTTCCTTACCCCTGCTTGCTAGGGCAACTGTGGCAACAACAGGGCTGTTTCTTTGCTCTCCTTTTTCCCATCCTTTCTGTCACTAGGCAGGATCTCCTGGTTGCTGCCAGCAGGGCTGCCCTTCAGGATCAGTGGTCATTTGTGAGGGTAGAAAACATTTTCAAAGGGATTGTAATTACAAAGATAGAACTAAACATAAGAGGAAAGGACTGATAGCACAAAAATAGGTTAACATACGTATTTTCATTACTTAAAGTTTGAGCTGATCTATCTTATCCCAGAGAAGGCCCATCTCTGAGTCTCTTTTATCCACATCTGGGATCTTTGCTCCAGTTTCCTGCAGGTAACTCCTTCAAGACCATCTGGGGTGAAAAACTAAGTATGAATCTGGACATGTCTGGAAGTAGCATTTCAAATGCTCGTTACCCTCTTAGGATTAATAAAGGCAGGATCTGAAGCTCCGGTTTTTTTTTTCCCCTATGAATCACTACTCCCTATTTAATTGATCCCTTCTAATCAAGTAGAAAACAATGTTGTATGAAACAAACAGAACATATAACATTCATAATATATTCCAGAGACATCCTGTATTAAAATATTGCCTATAATAAAATCACATGCTTCAGGCAATCAGTGTCAGGAAAAAATATCTGTTGGTGATTCCTTTTTCACCTTCCTGTGAAACCTCAGAAGTTGTCTATGGCTAGATATTGTCTATGACAAAGAGTCAATGCTTAATTTGGTACAGGAACTCCATTCTGGTATCTGGCTGGTGAGTCTTGCTCAAATGCTTGGACTAATACTCTTGCCATCTGTATAGGGATGGGAAGGATTTTTTTGGTCAAGTCAGACAGGCAGGACTTTGAAGGTCTTTCTCTACTTATGCAACACAAAAAATGTTTTGTTTTCTGAGTTCAGGTCTTCTGAGTTCATCTGTTTTAGACAAGTGCTGCTGTTGGATCTTTGTCTGTCCTGTTTTCTGCCCTTGTCACACATTGGAGTTTTGCAGAAACTGAAATGTATGTTTTTAAGCAATAATGGCTGCTAAAAGATCAAACTAACTGAATGATCCATCTAGCCTTAATTCCTATGGTGATTATAAACCCCTATGAAATAGAGGTGTATGGCCAAGTTATATTGCTGTAAAACGATTACAAAGGATTATAAAATTTTGGTACTTGTAAAGCAGTTATGACTGCAAAGTAGCGTAAGTATTTGTATACTATATTTTATAATGTTGTATTAGCAATTTTCCTTTAAAGCTGTTTTTGATTTAAACTGTACACCATAAGCAGATTTGTAGCATGACATGCTATCTTTAATTTAGTACAGAAAATGTGCAAGCACATTTACAAAGAAACGCAATGAACGGATTATTTTTCCCATCAGCTGATCATTCTATCATTTAATTAGCATTAACTGTATATTTGTGCTACAAGAAATATTGACAGAGTTCTCTTTTTTCCTTCCTGTCATGATTATTTAGGAAAAGAAGCCCATCAATATCAAGAGAACAGAACAGAAGATACGACCAAAGGGACGAGAGAGACGAATATACACAGTATGCTACATCAGACAGTGCAATGCCCAGGTCACCATCAGATTATTCAGATAGGCGGTCACAGCGTGGGCCTCAGTTATATGAAGAACCTGAACTGGGTGATTACAGAGATTCCAACAGAAGGAGTCGCAGGCGTTCCAAAGAGTATCCAGTAGAAGAGGAAGATGCACAAAACAGGGAAGAATATGAAAGGCAGCGGAGGGAAGAGGAGTACCAAGCACGGTACCGAAGTGATCCTAATTTGGCTCGTTACCCAGTCAAGCCACAACCATATGAGGAACAAATGCGTATCCATGCTGAAGTGTCCCGAGCACGTCATGAACGGAGACATAGTGATGTCTCATTGGCAAATACCGAGTTGGAAGATTCTCGGATGTCTATGCTGAGGATGGAACGACCGTCAAGACAAAGATCAGTGTCTGAGCGCAGGGCTGCCATGGAAAATCAACGTTCATACTCTATGGAAAGAACTCGAGAGGCTCAGGGACCAAGTCCCAATCGTCAGAGGACCACAAATCATAGCCCTCCTACACCTAGGAGGAGTCCAATTCCTCTGGAAAGACCAGACATGAGGCGCTCTGATTCATTAAGGAAACAACACCATTTGGATCCCAATTCTGCTGTACGGAAAACAAAACGTGAAAAGATGGAGACCATGTTACGGAATGATTCACTCAGCTCAGACCAGTCTGAATCTGTCAGACCTCCACCACCAAAGCCCCATAAAACGAAAAAAGGAGGTAAAATGCGACAGGTTTCATTAAGTAGTTCAGAAGAAGAATTGGCATCCACTCCAGAGTATACGAGTTGTGATGACGTAGAGATTGAAAGTGAAAGTGTTAGTGAAAAAGGTAAGATTTCTAATTTTTTGACTGTTTCAATATATAGATGTGTTTTAGTATTCATTCCATTGTATGTTTATTTTACCTATTAGAACTGACTGCGACTGCGTATCTACAGCCCTTCACAGGTGACTCAAGTTTGTTGTGATGGGAGTTATTTTTTTCTGAATTTGTGTTTCATTTACTTAAATCTAAGTTTAATGATTTACATGTAAAAGAACATTACAGCTACTAAAAGTATTTGGATATGTTAAAGGAAAAAAACATGCCTAGTGAAAAAACTGTTAATTTGCAAAGTATATAAAGCTGGGCTGTCATATAAGGCCATGGTTTCATGTCCATTAATACCAGATTTGCACACTCCTGGATCACAATGAGCACATATTTGATCTGGATCAAGTGTGGGCGCATGACTGCATTTCTGTTGCATTAACTAGAGCACATGATACAGAGCTTAAGCCAGTTTCATGCTGGCTGCTGCAGGTTAAAGAACATCTGATCTGCAAAAAACCCTGTGTGTATAAAGTTAACCCATTCAAGTTTTTAAACAAATTTAAAATGACGGATGCGGTTTATACCAATGGAGGTTTCTTTTTCCTGTGGAACTATGGTGCTTTTCGGTTTTAGTGCTTTTTATTCATAATGTTGGAGTTTCTCTGTTGTCAGAAAGAAAAGCTAAGATTAATTGAAATTATTCCCAACCTATCCAAAGGTAATGTGTGACTTAAATATGAAAGCATTGGGGACCATCAGTTTGAACTGAATCAAATTAATGATATTTGTTTGCTTACCTTCGTGTATGTTGTTGGTCTAAAGTACAATAGTTACAACAGGTTTTCAGTTATTATTCTTACGCTAGTGTGCTTTTACTAATTCTCATGAATGGTCATCTGCTGTTGTGTATTGGGATTAGAAAATTTGCTACTATTTGTTATTAATATTGCTATCTGAAGCAAGTAGTTAATTAGGGTTAGTGAAATAACCCTGAATTTTCATGTCAATAGCAGCAACAACGGTCTGATAAATAAGGAGCAAGATAAAGTAGAAGGGAAGGAAATTTCACGCAGGTGAAGATGAGTGAGATGAAAAACTTCTATCAGCTTCAGGGTGTTCATGGTTTTGTTCTTGGTAGCAACCTTGAGGAAAACAAACCAAATCAATATATGAGAAATAGTAACAAAGTTTTTATTTAATGAAGTTCAGCATGGGAAACATAGTATACAGAATAATATACAAGCAATATATTATTTTGTACACAAAACATAGAAAATGTATACATTTAAAACATACTATAGAAACAATGTTAGATTCTCTGTCATAATTATTTGACATAAATTATAGCTTTCACTTAAATAATCTTGTATTTTAACTGTCAAAGAAAACATTACTGATAACAAAGTTAATAATAACGATAATGTCATGTCCGTGCTGATTTCTGAGGTAGTGAATGTAGCTAAACTGAGCATGTATTTTATAAATGAAGGAAAAAAGCTTGCAAAATTTTACAGGAAAAAGAAATGTTCTGTTTTATGTTTTGTTAGTCTTGACTGAATTACTGTAAGACGTTTTCACGACATACAGAGTGTAGGTGTGTCAGCACGGCTCAGTGGTGGCCTGTGCCTGGAAGCAGTGTGGAGAAGAGCCTTGGTTTTTCACAGAGGAAGAGAGCAACTGTTTGCACTGGGGAAGAGGTCTGAGTGCTTCTGACTGTGCCTGCTTCCAGCCGGGTCCTGTTTCTGCCCTTGCTGATGGGCTGGGAGGCAGGGACTGGGCATGGATCAGGCAGCTAGCCCAGCAGCAACACCTGTACCCAGAGCCAGCTGATGCCAGCCTCAGCAGCCCTGGTCACATTATCAGATGATATCCTCGGTCCCAGTCATACTTCTCCCCCTCTTGTTAATCCCTGGAGTGGAAGCTCCAGAAATTATTTGTCTGGGTGGTTCAGGGAAGATTTGGCTTCTGCTAGGCATGAGGGAGGGGAGAAGAGAAAGAGGAAGAGGGAATCTCACCACCTGGATCCAGCCTTCACAGCTGCTGTGGGCAGACAAACAAAGTCCTGCCTCATTCTTTTTATTTTTGTAATCTCTCTTACCTTTGTAAACCGGTCTGCACTCAGAGTCCTTATAAGCAAGTGATTTCTTCATGAATACCACCAAAAGGCATTCAGCACATAAACACCCATCAGTCTCCCTTGTATTGCAATACATTATTTCCTTAATTGGTAAAATACAATTAATTATTTTAAACACCTCCCATAAAAATGGAATCCAAATTACTCATTTTCTGCCCTTCAAAAACTCCCCAGATCTGAGGATTTCTCAGCTGTTCTTTTAAGCCACATACAAAGTCTGTTTGGCCAAAGGTGTAATATTAAATATAAAACATTTGGCCTTGGACTGATGAAGGGTCGCAATGTTAGAGTGAAAATTTGGATGCAGTAATAATGAGTTCTCCAAAAGAGGAGAATAATTTCTTCTCCATCTCTTTCTCTATGGACTACCCATATCTTTTCACAGATCCTGCAAATAAATATTAATAACTGCTCAGCTGTGAGCTGCAGCCTGGGCCTGAGCTGCAGGAGCAGCTGTTTGCTGAATTACATCTGAGATTTTACAAGGCCTTGACATTTTTTTTGAGAAACTAGTCTGAAAATTGTGAATTATCTAAAAAGGTAGGAAAAATTATAGTCATATGCTCTTAAAAGGGCTGAAAGTTTGCCTTTTTAAGCTCATCTCCAAAATGAAAAGGATTGATACATATATATGGTTGGAACGTATATATGCATATAAAATGAAGATAGCCATTTCATTTTACAAGTCCAACAGAGGCATGGACCAGCTGCTGGATTAAGAGCTCTGGGAAGAGCATCCAATTATTACTGAGTGTCTGTGACTTTAACTATTTGGGCCTGATCTCATTTCAGTAGCTGTCTGCTTTAAGATGCTTTTTTCCCTTGATTTTTCAAAAATGTAATCTGATTGTTTTCGGGGGGGGACAAGGCAAAGTTGTTTTTCTGCATATTTCTGGTAATGGCCAGAGAAACTATTGCCTTGGAATGCTCCTCCCTCCTTTCTATTGGGACAAGGGAAACTGTGAGCAGAGAAAGCTGATGAACACCCAGACAACACTCAGGCACCCAATAGACAGCCATGTGAAACACAAGCATGGTGAAGAAGCACTGTAGATGGAGATTCAGCTGCAGAAGTGAAGAGCTAGGTTCTTAAGATAGAGCGTAGTTTTTGTAATGCAACTATATTTGGACCAGGAAATTCGGGTCATAAACTAGGCTGAGGACTGACATATTGGAATGGGAATCAGGAGGCTTCAGGAGGATGAGCAGACAAAGGGAGGAAGTTTAGGAACTGCAAACCAAAATGCCATTGGGTGTCTGGAAACCAGTGGATTGAGGTGGAAACTGAGGCTGAAGAAGAGGGGAGAGCAAAGCTGATAAAGTAGGCTAAACCTGTGACCTGTAGTTTGGGAAGAACAGATAAAGAAAAGCAGAAGCAGCAGTTTGGGAAAGATGGTGAGTTTCCAGGAAAAGGGTGTTCAGAGAGGAGGGCAGGAGGGCTGGGCTGGGCTTGGGAGCTTTATCAAAGAGGGACTGGGACTTCCTGAGCAAGCGGCGTGGGCCTGGCAGCATTGCCCTGAAGTGCTGAGAGGGGGTTTGGCAAGGTGAGACGCACAGGACTCTGGTGAGGAGCCAATGGTGTGACAGACCAGTTCATTCTTTAAAAGGTGGGAAGCAATGCATGACAACAGTGTTAAATGGACATAGCTGAGTTTATAAATGTGTTTACTTGAAACTTAGGTTGTGCCAGAATTAGACACATTTTGCAGATTGAATTCTGTGCAGGACTTCATACACGTTAAAACCGACCTTAGTGACATAGCTGGATACTAATTTACCAGAAGCCTCTGCCTTCTTCTGTGCATTGGATGAACAATTCTTAGTTATTGGGCTATTAAAAATTTTCTGAAGCTCCCAAGATTTTTTGCAAGTTATCTAAGAGACTTCTTTACTCTTGCTGTGAATAGCAGGCTTCTGAAACTGCACAGACCGTGTCTCCATTTGCAATGCCTGTTGCCAGTCCTGGAGATCAGGGTAGCAGACAGTCCAAGGCTGTATCTCCACATCAGGATTCCCTGTCTGTGTTAGAAAATACACTTTGCAGAGGAATAATAAAGAAGATGACGGTATGTTTTGGACCAAAATATTAGGTATATTTCTATTTTCCCTAATAGTGAAAGAGCAAAAATGCTTAAAATGTTGGAGAAAAACAATTCTTGAAATGTCAGTGCTTTTATGAAATGTAAATTTTAAATGGCAGTAAAATGGATCCGCAGCCAGTAAACATAATGACTTATTTTTAAATATTCTAGATTGTTCAGTTCAGCAATTCTTTCTCAAAACCATCTTAGTTCACTTGGTTCAGTTTCAAGGCTCTGAGAAACATGGTTTATAAAGTAAGCACGGTTGTGGTGTTAATTGCAGTAAAGTGAGCATTGACCCACGTCACATACAAAGCTCCAAATGAAGCTATGGTTTTTGTGGTGTGCAAATCAGGCCAGACTGTCTCCATTGCTTGTCCAATTGAAGTGTCTTATATTGTGAGGAAATATTAAAGTTTTTTAATTTGCATTTTCAGTTAGATGCTTGTCAGTGCAATTGTAAGGAATAGGCCTTAGGGCAGGTTTGAAAGGGCCCCCATAATTTGTCAGCCAGCATGAAGCAGATGTGAAGCAGAGTGCTACAGGCTTGTTCTGTGTATCTACAGGCTTTCCAGGTAGAGCTAGAAAATCAAACAGTACCACTGCCCATATATTCCTTGTGGCAATACTGTCACACCTGCAGTGCACCCAAGTGCCAGCCTGAAGAGACTTGCCACAGCCACGCTTGGGAAAGCCAGTGGTCCCTGGGGCTCAGAACACAGGCAATGAAGAGGTGACCTGTGCTGGAGTTGGGGTTCCTTCTGTTCCTTCCCCAGATATTTGAGAGTCCTTGATGTCCTACAATTCTATACAACTCTTTCAAACGCCAGGGTTCCAGCAAGAGACGATCTCTATGTGGAAAAAGAGAATTCATTCAAGGAAATCTAGGCATGTGATAGCTTTAAATACTGCTCTAATTTGCTCTAAATATAAAGTAGGACATAGTAGATTTTCCAATGGTGGTAAACAGCTCAGGCATATGCGCATGCCATGCTCCCAGGCACCATCCAGAGCACCCAGGAAGAGGTATCTGTTTGCACAGACGGTGGCTGACATCTGGTGTGGGTGGAATCTGTGGTGCGAAAGGCAAATGTGTCTGTGTTTTGTCAGAGGTGCAGTTCTTAAGTTTAGTGTTTGCTTTCACTGTTCTTTTATTAAAACATGATAGCTAGATGGATGCCCGTTTTTATTATCAAAGAAACTCTTATGTGTAGAGTCATAGAACCATTTAGGTTGGAAAAGACCTTTAAGATCATCAAGTCCAACTATAAACCTAACACTGCCAAGTCCACCACTAAACCATGTCCCTAAGTGCCACGTCTACATGGCTTTTAAATACCTCCAAGGATGGTGACTCAACCACCGCCCTGGGCAGCCTGTTCCAATGCTTGACAACCCTTTCCATGAAGGAATTTTTCCTAATATCCAGTCTAAACCTCCCCTGGCACAACTTGAGGCCATTTCCTCTTGTCCTATTGCTAGTTGTTTGGGAAAAGGGACCAACACCCACCTCACCACAACCTCCTTTCAGGTAGTTGTAGAGAGCGATAAGGTCTCCCCTCAGCCTCCTTTTCTCCAGACTAAACAACCCCAGTTCCCTCAGCCGCTCCGCATAAGACTTGTGCTCCAGACCCCTCACCAGCTTCATTGCCCTTCTCTGGACACGCTCCAGCACCTCAGTGTCCTTCTTGTAGTGAGGGGCCCAAAACTGAACACAGGATTCAAGGTGCGGCCTCACCAGTGCCGAGTACAGGGGCACGATCACTTCCCTGCTCCTGCTGGCCACACTATTCCTGATACAGGCCAGGATGCTGTTGGCCTTCTTGGCCACCTGGGCACACTGCCGGCTCATATTCAGGCATCTGTTGACCAACATCCCCAACATAAGATGTGGATAGGTAGGCTCCAGTGATCTTACACACTTCGGCATGGCTGTGTTGTTGATTGAAGGCTGCAGAGCACGGACTGTGTGAACAGGAGCGTGCGTGTGCAGGACGAGGGGTTAGTACGCTGTGCTTTGTCACTACGGGCATTGAACACATGGATTGCCTTGGCTGCATTACGGTCATTTACAAACACACGAATAAGTACACTTTTTCATTATAGAAGTTAAAAAGGTCCTCATGCCTGGAACAGCTTGCAGGACTTGTTTATTGTAACATTGAAACCAGACTGGTAGAGATACAGTTTCGCTTTTGATGGAGAATAAAGTCTATTTGGAAACAATATACTCCTCACAAGCTAAAAATGTAGGGTAGCTCATGGTGTGAGGAGCAGAAAGCACGCTTTCTGAGTGCATGTCTTACATGAGCAGAGATGCCAGGCAAGTGGGATACCGTCATGGTGCTCTCACTTTTAAATTCGAAGAGCTAAGGGACCTAATTTCAATCCTACTTGTGCCAGTTTCATACATCTTCAACAACTTTGGCTTCAAAGTTACACTGAGCTAAATTAGATCGGAATGAGGTCGTTGTTTCTAAAATTTGCTTCATTCAGGTTAGAGAGTTCCTGAAAGTCTGACTTCTCTGGAACAAATTATACTAGAAGGCAAAATTTCAAGACTGAGCTGCAGCACTTGACTTGAACGGAAGAGGCTTCCATGCAGTTTCAGTATGGAGATACCTTAAAATACAAACTACATAATTTTGAATGGTCATAAGGAGAATAATTGATTATTCAAAATACTGAAATGTTTTACGTGATCTATTAAGAGCCAGATTTGAGGGAGTCACAAAATCTCTTAATATTACTTCACTTAATATTGCAGTGTATTGCAGATTGTGTTTTGCATTTAGAAAGAAATATTTTTTTCCATAAAGACCTCTACATCTTATGTAAGATGTATAATGTATAAAGAGTTTGACTGGAAATTCAGAATTCTGTTTTCCTGTTTCTTTTTCTTTTTTTTTTTTTTTCTTTTTCAGCCTTATCCTATGAACTGCCTCTATTTTAAATGCAAAGATAAGAAATATTGAGAGATAAGAAATGACACTTTTCTCCTTATATGTTTCAGCAATAGAAAAATCACTGCTTTTAAAGTACTTCTTACAACATTGAATGAGAATTATCTTACTACTTTAAAATATTTATATTGGCTGTGGTAGAGTTTTCTTACAAAAATATTTTTCATAGGTGCATAGAACTAGTGTTTAATGTTGCAGTTTTCTAATAGTAAAGAATGCTTTTTTATATTTTTGCCAAACCTCCTACTTAGACATTTCTATGTTCCTTAGAATATAAAGAGAAGGGATGTGATCTTCTGTAGCATTTAGAGGAATCTACTGTATAATATTTTAAATTTGCAGTCACTTAAACTTGGCGTAAGCCAATAATAACCCTCACAGAAAGAGCCCTGCCTTTTCCCAGTTCTTGGCCGCATATTCACATCTTTATATTACTCCTTTTGCTCTGCTGGCAGAAGCATTCAGGCAGGTACACACTGCATCAAGCCAGGAAACTTTTGTGGGGTAACACTAATTAGGCAAAAAGATGGTAAATATTAACATTTGGAGCTTCTTGATAAAATGATATTGAATGTTGTCTTAGATATTATAATGCATGCTGAAAAGATGGTGTTTAACTGATTATGCCTTATCAGAATCTGAGAATAGAAAGGAATTTGCTGAAGTAAGGGAGAAGAAATATTTTCATATAATAATCAGAGAAGACAGATTATTTTCTCATAGGTAAATGAACATGAATAATTTCATAGCGCTTTTATTGCAACAAAAAAGTCTAGTATTCAATTTTATTGATTAAAACCTTGACTAAATTACAAACTGAACCTTCTATATGCAATTGTACACAAACCATTAAAACTGTAGTTCTTTATGTTTCCTTTTTCTATGGGACTTTGCTGGAACTACAGCTATAGCAGAAGTGTTGTGCGGGCACCAGGCTAATTCTCTCCTGATATGATGCAATGGAAGAACCATGGGTTATTATTAAAGTGTTTTAGTGCATTAGTTGTACTTATTTGTGGTTCCAGATGAGATTAAGTTGATTATTAATAGGACAACATGATTTTTTATATTTTTAACTTGGGGAAAATTTTTATCATTGGAACTTATCTTCAGCTTAACTCTATATATTTTAACACTAACTACAAGATGTATTTTGCCCTGGAAATTGTCAAAATTTTCTATTCTGAAGGTAAAGGTGTTTCTTTTTCAGTTGAAACTGTATAAACCATTGAATTGTCTGGGTGACCAATCTTATAAGTATCATAAAAAGCATTATTACTTTCTCTGAGCACTTTTTTTTTTTCCAAACTGAAATAGAAAACAAAAGAAGCTTGTGTTATAGTTTCAGAATAATTTCTCATTATCTTTTCACATCTTGGCAGCTGTAATATTTGCTGAATAAACTCATAAATATTCATTAATCTTTTACTGTAAATAGCAATATGAGAAATTACTGTCCAATCATGCCTGGAAAGGGGGTTCATCCTAAGAAATGCAAAGCTTCCTATGGCAGTAGTTCTTATCTTATCCAACCTGGATAAGATATCCAACCTTATTTCTAATCAAAATTTCAGTTTAGCTAAGTTAGAAACTTGGGACTTGTGATCTGAGTCTTGCATCAGAAATAAGTGCTATTAATTCATACAGATTTGGGAGAGATAAGCCAAAATGAAGACCTGCTGGATTCTGTGTAAAACATTTCGGTTCTTTACAATGTCATGGTAGAATAAAAAGCCATCATAGGATTTTTCTCTAAAGTTTTCAGAATATTTAGCTCAATACTGTGATGTTTGTAGTCTTTTTACAGAGGAATCCCAGCAAACAGAAATAATGACAGCAAAAAAAAAAAAAGACATGTAATGCCTCCAGAATACACGGAGGATGTATTTTTAAAATTATAATTTTCTTCATACTTTGATGAAATCATTATTCTTCTAGTAAAAGAAAACACTCAAACCTATCTGTCACAGGTCTAATGACTGGATTAGACTGTCATTTTAAACTATGTTAGTGTTTTCCTGTGACATACTTGAATTGATTTTGGACGTAATTTTGCTACTTCCCCACTTAACTATCAGAAATTAAAGGGGCCACTGTCAAATAATTTTACTTAATTAAAAAAATAATAATTATTATTTGGGAGTATCCTATCAATAATACAGTTTCCTCTTTTTTACATTTTCTTTAAAAATGGAAGCATCTTTCTTGTTCTGCTGTTATTTTTATGTGTATTTCATTAAGGATAGGATAATCAGAAGGGAAGAAGCAGAGAAGCAGAAGTGGAGGGGGAGTAAGCAGAACGGGCTGTATATACGTCATTCACCTGAAAACTGGGTTCTTAGAATGCTCTGTACTTTAGCCCTGGTGCCCCAAGCTTCCCCAAATGTGCCATCCAAGACCTGGAGCTAGTCACAGAAGCTGCCTGAGAATAAATTGGAGGTTGTCAAAGTTGAGAGTTAGAAGCATGTGTTTGCCAGAGGAAAGCATATCCTTTTCTGTCTTTTCCCACTCGTCTCCCAGTCCAAGCCTCATCCATTGCAATTCACAATCTAGGTACCAGAAATGTTTGGTGTGAATAGTCTACATAAAGTGGCACCAGTTTCTGTGTCCTTTAGTGGATCTGGCTGTAATTTCACCTACAGCTGTTCAGGGGCTGGTATATAACATCGGAGCTGGTCCTGTGATGAAGGCAATAGCGCAAGCTTGAGGGATGAGCTAGGCAGCTTAGGGCAGGAACTATCACAGCTACAGTCCTTCAGAAATCTGTCCCCACATCTCAGTCAGAGCCCCGAGGAGGTGGCCAAGTTTTTCAAAAGGAGGAAACACTGCATCTCCCCACCGCCCCACCAGTGAGAATTGACCTGCCAAATGACGAGTGCCTTTGAAAATCAGGCCTGATTTTCACACTGCAAACCTGCCTAGGAATCTGAGTATTGATTTAGGATCTGAATTTCACACCATTTGTGAAAATTCTAGCTAACTTTTTCCAACAGTAATGTTTTCTTGAAAATATATTTAAAACCCTACAAATGTGTTTTGATTTTTTTTGTGACTTTCTTTAATATCAAGGGATCATTAATGTGTTTCTCCTGTGATGATCCACTGTTTTGATATTAAAATGCTAATTTTAGGGACAAGATAGAAAAAATGTGATGTAATGTTAATGACTTTTCTGATAATTGAGAAAATATTAAATAAAACTGGTTGAAGAGAATTGGGTCATTGCAGACTATCAAATTGGTGCTCAGTGGTTCTGTTGTAAAATTGCTGTGAGAAATTTATTTTGCCTTGGGATACAACGTACCTATGTATCTCCTAAGAGTGAAGTTTTATGCTAACATTTTCACCTTTTCTACTGAACTAATCCTATTTGTCAGGGAAAGGTTAAAGACTGTTGCACAGAGAAAACAACAATAATGTTTAGCCCAACATTGGGGTTTTTTGGCTATAAGTCATCACTTTTTTAGTTCTCTACATGTCTTTGAAATGTGAAAGCATTTGGAAAGTATAATTTATAATTTATTTCTGAAAATATTTCCTATGAAACATATCACATTCTACTGTAAAAATATTTACATCTTAGAACATCCAGATATGTTGAGGACAAAACAAGTCTGCAGTCTTTTGGTCCTAACTACTAGATGATTATGGCTGGGCATTGTTACATGTTAAAAGAATCATTACAGGATAAAAGAGAGAGGGAAAAATGGAGAGAGATCACACAAAAATTTGACTGAGTTCCTTGTGGCCAGATTGCCATTACTTACAAAGCAGCCGGCTCCCTCTTTGTATAACCCATCAAAATCTTTACATTATTCAGTGGTGCTTTTTCCCTTCAGTGAATTTTTAATTTTTCAGACTTGAAGATATTTTTAAAATGGTTAATATTCAGTTAATATTTAACTTGCTAAATTGTTACATGTACTGTGGAAAGTCACGCATGTCTGATAGCTCAATTTCATCTTGTTGATTAAGTAACTTGTTGTAAAGGAAACTTTGAGTAGCATTTATGACAAGGAGATGTAGATTGTGAAAGAAGGGTGTGTGATAACGCAGGTTCTGGTTTATGTCTCATCTGTATCAATAGAAAAGTGAATTTAACAGCCTGTGTTCATGCAGCAGTATTCTCTATTTTCTCTGTGTTAAGATACTCCTTTGAGATCATAGAATCATAGAATCACAGAATGGTTTGGTTTGGAAGGGATCTTAAAGATCTAGTTCCACCCCCCCTGCTGTGGGCATGGACACCTTCCACTAGATCAGGCTTCTGAGAGCCCCATCCACCCTGGCCTTGAACACTTCCAGGGATGGGACATCCACAACTTCTCTGGACAGCCTGTTCAGTGCCTCACCACCCTCATAGTGAAGAATTTCTTCCTTATAGCTAATCTAAATTTCAATTTAGAATCCTCTTTCAATTTAAAGCCATTACCCCTTGTCCTACCACTATGTGCCCTTGTAAAAAGTCCCTCTCCAGCTTTCTTGTAGGTCCCCTTTAGGTACTGGATAGCTGCTGTAAGGTCTCCCTGGAGCCTTCTCTTCTCCAGGCTGAACAACTCCAACTCTGTCAGCCTGTCTTCATAGGTGAGGTGCTCCAGCCCTTTGATCATCTTCGTGGCCCTCCTCTGGACTGACTCCGAGTGGTCCATGTCCTTCTTATATTGGGGGCCCCAGAGCTGAATGCAGTACTCCAAGTGGGGTCTCATGAGACTGGAGTAGAGGGAGAGAATCTCCTGCCTTATCGGCTGGCCATGCTGCTTTGGATGCAGCCCACTATACGACTGGCCTTCTGGGCTGCATGCGCTCACTGCTGTGTCATGTTGAGGTTCTCATCAGCCAGCACCCCCAAGTCCTTCTCGGCAGGGCTGCTCTCAGTCCATTCTCTGCCCAGCCTGTATTTGTCCTTGGGATTGCCCCAACCCATTTTACAAGACCTTGTGTAAAGACAGGTGAACTGAATGAATATGTACATAAAAAATATCTGTGTCACGCACCAAAGCTTAGACCTGATGCAAGATAGCAATTTTTATGGAAGTGTGCTCTGATCAATGGTATTCTAGAGAAACATTCTTTAAGAAATAGTTCCAGTGTTTATACTTTCAGCCTTTCTGAACATTTAGATTATATATATCTTTTAGAGCCATAGTTACATAATCTGTTTACTTGGAAAATGGAAATATACGGACATTAGTTACATAATCTAAATAAGAATCAAATAAAAGTTTTCACGAGAAATCTCCATGACTGTTTACTGCTATGCATATTTATAGGCCATTTTTATATACATCTGTAATAACAAGGAAAAGCTTGGCTTGTAATGCACTATGTTAGATGTCTATTATTTTTAATTGGATTTTATAATTTTTAAGAATTTTAACATTTCTTCTGAATATTATAGTTTGAATTTAAAACTTCTTTCTAATCTCAGTTCTGACAATCTGTTTATACTGAGAGTTTCTAAAAGCTGAGTTCCATTGAAAATCTTCCTGTTCTGTTTTCATCCTGAAATTTTAATGTACTTTAAAAAATAGCATTTTTTTAGCTAGCATATTGATGCATTGAAGGAATTCAATTTGTTCTTGAAATGTTTTGACTGATGAAGGCCACCAGAATTAGGTTTGAACTTCAGACTAATCATTCGAGAACAATTTAAAAGGTTGCTATTGTCTGTTCACTGTAGAAAATATATTTATGAGGCAGAAAGTTCCTGTTTTGAGACATACATAATCCATTGCCTCATATCAATCACTATGATCCATTACAAAAGCCAAGGCTGGTCAGTAGTTGAAATCTTCATAGATGAAATTCAGTATAACTGAGGCTAGCTGCAGCAGGTTTTCTGCTATTTTTGTTTTTGTATGTAGTACTGCAAGAAAGGATGAATCATTAAAAACCAATAGAGAGGTGGAACCAATTTAAAGTCCTCATTAAAAGCTGAGAATCACAGAATAGTTTTGGTTGGAAGGGACCTTTAAAGCTCATCTAGTCCAACTCCCTTGCAATGATCAGGGACACCTGCAACTAGATCAGGTTGCTCAGAGCCCCATCCAACCTGACCTGGAATATTTCCAGGGATGAGGCATCTACCACCTCTCTGGGCAACATGTGCCAGGGTTTCACCACCCTCATTGTCAAAAATTTCTTCCTTAGATCTAGTTGAAGTCTACCCTCTTTTAGTTTACAACCATTAGCCCTTGTCCTATTGCATCAGGCCCTGCTAAAAAGTCTGTTGCCATCTTTCTTATCAGCCCCCTTCAAGTACTGGAAGGCTGCAAGAAGGTCTCCCTGGAGCCTTCTCTCCTCCATGCTGAACAATCCCAACTCTCTCAGCCTGTCCTCCTAGGAGAGGTGCTTCATCCCCCTGAGCATTTTTGTGGCCCTCCCCTGGACCCACTCCAACAGGTCCATGTGTTTCCTGTGCCAAGGGCTCCAGAACTGGACACAGGACTCCAGGTGGGGTCTCACTAGAGTGGAGTAGAGCGGCAGAATCCCCTCCCTCGACCTGCTCACCATGCTGCTTTGGATACTGCCCAGGATATGCTTGGCCTTCTGGTGTGCAAGCACACATTGCTGGCTCATGTCCAGCTTTTCATGCACTGGTACCCCCCAAGTCCTTCTTGACAGGGCTGCTCTGAATCCCTTCATCCCCCAGCCTGTATTGATACCAGGGGTTGCCCCGACCCAGGTGCGGGACCCTGCACTTGGCCTTGTTGAACCTCATGAGGTTCACATGAGCCCATTCCTGGAGCTTGTCCAGGTCCCTCTGGATAACATCCCATCGCTCAGGCATGTCAAATGCACCACTCAGCTTGGTGTCGTCTGCAAACTTGCTGAGGGTGCACTTGATCCCACTATGTCATTGATGAAGACATTAACCAGTACTGGTCCCAGTACAGACCCCTGAGGGACACCACTCATCACCGATCTCTATCTGGACATAGAGCCATTGACCACTACCCTCTGGATATGACCATCCAACCAATTCCTCATCCATCCAACAGTCCACCCATCAAGTCCATCTGTCTCCAATTTAGAGAGAAGGATGTTGTGGAGGACCATATCTAAGGCCTCACTGAAGTCCAGATAGATGACATTGGTAGCTCGTCCCCTGTCCACTGATCCATTTTAGAAGGCCACTAGGTTGGTCAAGTAGGACCTGCCCTTGGTGAAGCCATGCTGGCTGTCTTGTATCACGTCCCTGTCCTCTATGTGCCTTAGCATAGCTTCTAGGAGGATCTGTTCCATGATCTTCACAGGCACACAGGTGAGGCTGATGGGTCAGTAGTTCCCAGGATCCTCCTGGCTACCCTTTTGAAAAATGGGTGCAATGTTTCCCTTTTTCCAGTCACCAGAGACTTCACCTGACTGCCATGACTTTTCAAATATCATGGAGATTGGCTTGGCAACTACATCAGCCAATTCCCTCAGGACTCAGGGATGCAGCTCATCAGGTCCCAGAGACTTGTGTGTGTTCAGGTTCCTCAGATGGTCACAAACCTGTTCTTCTCTGACAGTGAGAGGGACCTTGCTCCTCCAGTCCCTGTCTTGCGGTCCATCCACTCGAGAACTGTGGGAAGAGAGATTGCTTTGCTGAGGCAAAAAAGGTGTTGAGTACCTCAGCCTTCTCCTCATCCGTTATCACCAGTTTGCCAGTCTTGCTCATCGGGGGTTATGCTTTCTTTGACCTTCCTTTTCTGGTTGACATACTTGTAGAAACCATTCTTATTATTCTTTGCATCCCTTGCCAAATTAATCTCCAGCTGTGCCTTGGACCTCCTGACCTCATCCCTACACAACCGTGCAGCATCCCTGTACTCATCCCAGGATGCCTGTCCCTGCTTTCACTGCCTGTGCATTTCTTTCTTGCTCTTTAGTTTGACCAGCAGGTTGTGACTCAACCGTGCTGGCCTCTTGCCTTCCTTTCCTGATTGCTTATACCTGGGGATCAAGAGTTCTTGTGCTCTATGGAAGGTCTCCTTAAAGATCTGCCAGCTCTGTTCTGCTCGCTTGTCCCTGAGGGCAGTTTCCCAGAGGGTCCTATTGACTAACTCCCTGAAGAGCTGGAAGTTTGCTTTCCTAAAATTCAGGGTCCTGACTTTAGTCTTCACCTGCCCCATATCTCTCAGGACTGTGAACTCAACCAGTGCATTATTACTGCAGCCCAGGCTGCCTCCAATCTTGATGTCACCAGTTAGCTCAATAGCGTTGGTCACCAACAGGTCCAGTATGGTATTCCCTCTGGTAGGGCTGTCTGTTACCTGGCACAGGAAGTTATCCTCAGTGCATTCCAGGAGTCTCTTAGATTGCCTACAGCTCACCGTGCTAATTTTCCAGCAGATGTCAGGGTAGTTGCAGTCCACTAGCAGGTTGAGAGCCTGTGAGCTCGATGCCTCCTGTAGCTGGAGTAAGAAGGCTTCAACAATAGGCTCCCCTCGAACGGGTGGCCTGTAGTAGACCCAAACCACAATGTTTCTTTTGTTGCCTTGGTCCTTGATTCTTACCCATAAGCGTTCAACCTGCTTGTGGCTATTCCTCAGAGACAGCTCTTCACACTCTATCTGTTTGTTGGCGTAGAGGGCAACGTCTCCACCCTTCCTGCCTTGCCTGTCCCTTCTGAACAGCCTGTATCCATTGACAGCTGCACTCCAGTCGTGGGATTCGTTCCACAAAGTTTCAGTAATGGCAACCAGGCCATAGCTTTCTAGCAGCATGGTGGCTTCCAACTGCTCCTGTCTGCTGCCCATGCTGCATGCATTGGTGTAGAGGCACTTCAGCTGGGCTGTCTGCCGTGTCATTGTCTTAGAAGAACACTCCTTAATTCCTTTGAGGTCTTTTGCTAGTTTTTCCCTGTTGGCTCCTATTACTTCAGGAGCCCCTGGCTCATCTCCATAAGGCTTCAAGTGTGCTGCATTGTAGCCAGCACGTCTCAGAGCAACAGGCTGACGGCCTTTGCTAGCAACCCATCCCTCTAAACTTGGTGAGAAGACACCAAGAGCTAGTGTCTCACTTAAGTAGTGAGCAGACAGAGAGGCACAAGGTTTCATCTTGAAGCGTGGTTGAGTAAGGTGAGCTGTGGTGAGCCAGCAGCTCATTGGCATCTTGAATGAAAGTCCCATTCTTCATCCTCTCTCATGCTTGCTCATCTGGACCAAATCCAATATTTAGCTGACTTTCAGTGAGCCGGTTTAGATCACTATGCTGGTACAAAACTAAACCATTACAAGAAATGAACACTCTTCTTTCACGTTAGTAAGCTGAAGTATTGCTGCGGTATTTTGCACCATTACCAGACTGTCACAAAAGAGCATAGTCAAAGTGCTGGGAGCAGCATGGAGAAGAGGAATGAAACAACCACGTCCAGTGAAAATTAGCTGTTAGATAACTCAGTCATCTAATGGACCACATTTGCACCAAGCATTACATAATAATATGACTTCCAAGCAACACTGGCAACATCATGGTCAAAAATGCAAATTTTAAAGGATGATGCATATGACAGCTTGAGAGGTGATAGAGTAGGTGAGAGCCTCTTGGAATTCCTGTTTTCCTAAAATTGAAACCACATATCTTATCTAAAGATAGGGCTGCACTGCAGTCAAGTGTGACTGCAGCTCATCTTGACAGATGAGAACTGCTTTTGAGTGTGGTAGTTAAGTAATGATAACGCTGGAGCTGCAGAGAATGCTAACTGCCGAGACCCTGGGTAAATATTCACGTGATGAGCCTGTGCTGAGCTGCTATGCCTATGTCCTCATTACTACACAGGCTAACTACTGGTGTATAGATACCCTGTGAGATAAGCAGCTTTTCAACCCTGGCCTCTGGAAGAAGATGACTTCTCTAAGCAGTAAGCTTGAACAAATAAGAATCTGTTATTAGCACCTTTGTAAGATGAGAAAAAGCATCTATGAAAATGGCAATACTTTGTGTTGCCGCTATAGGTTAATTTCACAAAGATATATGATTATGGCAAACTTTGTACCAGAAAAATGTATCACATGCTCAATGCTGTTGCCTTTTTCACTAATAGTTTTCTGTAAGAAAAGCAAAATACAGTAAAAATAGATATACAAGAAGGCATCTTGACATGATTCCCATTCAGCATTCTGTGATTCTGATTTTCTGTTGCTCCGCTCCCTTTTTATCTGTACAAAGTGACTGAAAAGTGGGTGTAAAACATTACCATTCTGATTTGCTAGCATTAACACCTTCCTTGTATTCACTTCACAGTAGATCAGATGACTAGACGACATGCATCGCAGTGGAAGATAAAAGCTTTATTTTTCAGAAGTGTTAAAGTCTCAGTGTGCCTATGAAATTCAGTGAGAGCACAGAGCACTTAGTCAACAGCTTTGTTCTTTTTAAATATCTGGAAAGAGACTTGTACACAGTGTCCTACCTCTTTGAGCCATTGACATTTGTGTAGTGCGAGTGTGAAATCCCATCACCCTGTGAAGGCAGTGACCAGATACACATCACTGAGCGTTTTACAGAGCTGGGTGAAGCAGAAGTTGGCTTTTTATTGACAGCGGTAAAATGTGCTGTAAGAAGTACTATGAAAGTACATTGTAATTATATAATTTAGTTGCTAATTATAGATAACAGTTGCAAGTCACCTGAAGTGTGTGTAGAAAACAGGTCGTAGCACTGCCTTACATTAAGACTACCTCAGATTTACTACTTGGAGACTGTTTTATCTGTAGTTTCTATCTCAGTGAGACTTGGCTGTTTGTGCTGCAGTTTTCCTTGCTGGTTTTGTGCTGCAGGCTGATTTAAAAAAACAACCATAACAATTCAGAAAAAGTAATTGAACCGTTTTGAAGGGTGAGTCCAGAGGAAAATGTCTTGTTTTGTCCATGTTAAAACCCTTAAGACACTAACTGGAAGTGGTGCATTACCTTCATTCTGGGGGTATACATTTCGGGTCGCTATGAAAACTGGCACAGAGTTGGCTGCATTCGAAACCTCTGAACAAAAATCACAGTTCACATAGGCTGAGGAGAGAATTGTTAGTATTCAATTGCTAATATCTATGGCTCTACTGAACTTGTTGTAGCTCCTGTGTGTAACCATAATGTATAGGGACCTTTCCAAAGGAGTTGGTAACTAGTTTTCTCCTGGGTACTCATAGACACAAGAGGATTTTCCCTCTAACTGCTCTGGACCAAGGCAGTACAGGAGCACAAGAGAAAGACTATATATTTTGTATTCTTGACATATCGTCCACAACCTGCTGACCCTGAGAAGGAGAAACAGATGACTGACTTACAAAGTGGACTAAAGGTAATTTCAGGAGGAAAACAGCTAAACTGGGACAAGAATTCTGTGGCAGAGTCAGGAGATGGAAAAACTGTCCCTGGGAGCAGATGGGTGAGACAGAAGTCTGTGGGAGTGAGAGGGGGCTGCTGACTGGCAAGGGCAGACTGGGGCTGGGGAGCTGAGGGAGGAGGAAGAGGGGAGGACTGGTGCTAGCCAGTGGGAGCTGGTAATGAGGCTGGGATCGGTAGTATTAACTGTGCCATTTCCCAGTTTTTTGAGCACTTGATCTTAAAATTGTATCTGTGTTTCTTGTTCTCTTCCCTGTGTGTGTTTTCATTATTATTATTTGAATGCTAACACCAAAAAGATTCGACATCTAGAGAATATAGCTGAACAGATGTGATACAATTTTTGTTAAAATTAGCTTATAGTGCTATTCTGCAGGTATATAAATCCATTATTTATTTAGTTGTTTCTTTTATCCTATTTGCCCTGCTTTTGTCAAATACTTTGTTTTTTAAACTAGAACAGACCTTTAGCCTAGTGCCTTTCTGTTTGTCCTAATTGTTCTGTTCTTAAGAAGAGCAAAACAAATGTATTGTTTACCTAGATATTTAACTCCATTAATGTCACTATAGTTATGCAGATCTGAACTGACAGCTGGTCCAGGGTTTCTACAATAAGTTTAGTCTTGCAAGGCCCCATTTCCTTAGTGGTCTTGAACAGGTGTTTCTTCTACTTGATTCCAGCCCCTGCTATATGGGGTTTTTTTCATGTTAGGAATTGTTACAATATCCAAAATGCCTCTTGCTCAAGGGGAAGCCAAGGTTCAGGAAGCAAGAAATGTGCAGAGGAAAATGAGATTCATTCACCCATAATATTTCAAGAGAAGTTAAACACTTTTCCCTCTGTCTGCACAGTGGATGGTAGATCCTTTCTGACAAGTTGAAATATTCTCCAAACAAGAATTTTAACAGTTATACCAAATAATTAAAGAGATTTGAGTGAGACCTCTGTATTAAAGGAAAACAGTGTAATATCCTTTTAAACAGCACCTTTTTCAGCCAAAGCTGTGTTAGTATTTTGTTCCTTATGGAACTGATCATCACAGACCCATACTCCTTATATTGATTAGGGAGAATTATAATACGTTAAATATTGTTCAGATACTACTTTCTGCAATTTACTTTTGGCTCATTATCATAATTTATCTTGACTTGTAAAAATGGTGTTCCTTGAGTGAATTCCTACAGTCGAGGCCTCTGGTACATATTCACTAAACAGCATTGTTAAGTGATTTCTATGGCAATAACAAACCATAGAAACTGTCTTTCCTGTTCGCTATGACCCAGTCCTTATCAGATTATAGCAATGGGATCAGCAAGCATACAAAGCAGAACTTCAGATACTGCATTCTGTGAAACAAATTTCAATATATTTTTAGTTTGTTAATATATTTCATCATTCTTCTTTTGCTGCTGTATACAGTTTTCTGAGTCTATTGTTCTTTAGATCCTTCTAGCTGGCTGTTTTTTCTCCAGCTTCCTTTTGAAAACTCTGCTGCTGCAAGAGTAGAAGTTATTAAAGATTTATCCTTGTATGAGAACAGCTAGTACAGTTGGCAAATCTTTTCTAATCATATTTGTCAAGAGAGGTTGTAAATAATTTTGACATGGATTGACTAATAGTGAATGACGCAAGGGAATTCAACTCAATTGTAGGAGATAAATTGATGGATTTGCATTTTCCCCTCCATTTCAGGCTTTGGATCTGTATTCATTTGTAGATCTTTACTCATCATGTTTGTTTATTTAATATGTAACTGAAGTTATATACACAACTGTTCGTGGGGGACAGGGCGGATAGGATCACACTGTCCCTCCTGGTGAATACAGCTGCAGTCTAATGGTTGCACAGCTGTGATTATACTGTATCAAATCAGCTTGTGATGTCCCAGTGTTTACTGGGAAGGTAAATATGCTTTTGCCTCTCCAATTTATATTTTATTAGGTGAGGCTTGCTGTGCTGCAGAAATATTTTGGTTCCACAAGTATACGCCAAGTACCTGGCATTGTCATTTCTGCCCTACCCCAAAATTTTCTCACACTGGCCAATTCATCAGATGGCAAGCTAAGCCCGCTTTGATGGCTTAAGAGTGCACAGTGGGTCTTTTTCAAGACCAGGGATCTGGCCTGCCTATTAGAGGTTTAAATTTGGTATTACGTAGCATAATCCACCAAATGCTTTAGCTATTATATTCCCTGTAAAAATAAAGCAGATTTTGCTGAACTAGACAGCCCCATCAGATCACGTACTTGTGAACTATTTATGATAAAAACATAAGCATAAAATAGTAGCTGCATTTCCATATTACAGGCTGAGGCACACTCAAGAGGGCCCTAATCCTTGACTGCTGCTTTTAGGTACTATTGCAATAGAACTAATACATTGCTGTCTGGAGTCTAACTTGGTCAACTGACAAAGGTTTATTGAGCAGGAAAGGTCTGCGTTAGTACTTGTGTAGTATTTCTGCTGTTTTTTTTTCCAAACCATTTTTATAGCTTTGCAGAATTTAAAATGAATAATTACCATTACAACACCTAATACAGCCTTCTATCTGTCACAGTCCATTCGGTGTCATGCTGCTAATTTGTTATTGAACTCAATAACTTGTATGACTGAAGAACATCTTGTGTTTGATCAAAGGGCATTTCTTGAAAGGCATCCAGCATTTGTGTGAAGGAGAGATGAGAATCTATGATGTCTCTTAATAGTTCATTTCAACAGATGATTTCTGTTGTCATGTAAGGTGAGGATTTAGATTCCAGACATTCATCTAGCCTTACATGTGTTTTAAACCTTCATCTTGAAAGATGTAGAGGATTAATTTTATGCATTCTAAATCATCCTGGTAAAGTCAGTGGTATTAATCACAAAGTATAAGTTTCTGCATTTGCCTAAGACTGCGTGGGAACAGAAACAGAGAGCAAATCTCATACCTATATGTAATCTGTGCTCCTTATTAAGTTTGGATGCATCTTCATTAATAATTATGAGGACTTAATGTAACTAAAAAGATAAAATATTCTTAGTTTGATCCCTAAATATATCTCCTAACTTCTCTACTCCAGAGTTTAGCTCGATGTCTTTTCCACCTTTTAATCTGAGGAGTTTTGAATTTAAAAGATGTGATGACACAAGCAGAGAAAATAATATTGTGTTTTAATTAAATAATGACATTTCTTTTTGAGAATATTATTTGTTGTGTGCTACATATGAACTGACTGATTTGCTTTAGGTTTTCAATATAGTCATTTAGATGTTGTGAGCTAGCAAACCTTAAATGGATTAATATTATTTAAAGAAATTAAATAAAAATTAATATAGGAAGAGATGTACAGAAACTACAATGGTAAGTTTTGCTGGAAGAAAATTTCAAAACCAACTACATTTAGATTAAGTACTTTCCTGCCATTTAAGATGAGGACCCAAGAAATCAAAGATGATGGTTATGTCTATCATTATCATTCCAGTGATAAGAGAATAAGTTATATGATGCTGTGAATTAACTATGCATTTTATTAAAAAATATGCTTAGTGAATTTAAAATCTGTGTGGGGAGGCATTCCTAAACTGATACGAGGAGAAAATATTGACTCTAAAATTAGACTCAATAAATTATTCATTAAAGATTTATTATATACTTGAAAATGAGAAATTTACTTAGAATTATTTAATTTGTAACTGGTTGAAGTTCAATGTCACATTTACTACATGCAAATCTAAATGCTGCAATAATTTGACTTAACAGAATCACAGAATCATTAAGGCTGGAAAAGACCTTTAAAATCATCAGGTCCAACCATCAACCCAACACCACCATGCCCATTAAACCATATCCTGAAGTGCCACTTCTACATGTTTTTTGAATACTTCCAGTGATGGTGCATGTTCAGGTAATATTTAGCTGAGAAAAGAGAAAGTTTAGGATAACTGAAAGCTCAGTATCAAAGAAAGAAAATAAAAGATCTAGATCTCATCATCCCTTTCTCGATTAATGTATTTGTGAAAGAGAACAGACATGAAGTATTTTTCCTCTGGACTGCAGAAGAATTTGTGTTCTTTCAGATTTTTTTTCTTCCCCTGCAGCTTTTATTGCTGAGCACAACATTGTGTGGTAGGGGGTATCCCTTTGGTCAGCTGGCATCAGCTGTCCCAGCTGTGTCCCCTCCCAATTTTTTGTGCACCCCCAGCCTCCTTGCTGCAGGGGTGGTGTGAGAAACAGAAAAACGTCTCTTGCCAGCTCTTGGGGGCTGAACGCTAAGGTTTTGGTGGCAGAGGGGATCCTCTTGCAGGCTGATGATGCCAGGGAGGGTTTGTGCTGAATCAACATACCTTCCTGAAAGCGTGAGCAGCTGTAGTCATTTTTGGGATGTACCAGGTAACACCAGCCTGAAGGAGCAGAGGTTGAAATGCTTTGTAAAGATATTCTCTATCCTAAAGTACTTGCAATGAACCAAAGCAAAAATTAGAGTTTGGGTAAACTATGGATACTCAATAAACTTGGCATCGTATAATTTGCAAGGCCTTTTAATGTAGAAGTAACATGTCAAGACTATTAAAATAAATGTGGCTCCAAGTATTTCAGGTTTGCTAAAAAGAACAGAACTTCCTGTGTCTCTAAGACTGATGTATTCTGTTACCTGGGTTGGCTTGAATTGTTAACAAGATGCAAGGGGGCAAAATTAGGACTTGAAAATATCCACAGAGCTAAGTGCTAGCCCCTTCTGTACTCTGAACTAGAGGGGCATTTGCCAACCCCAGTTCAACAGCCGTTTCCACACGGTAGTATGTGACCGGTAACAAGCTCAATAGAGTGGCTGGTTTTACTAGCGTGATCACAGTTTGCATAAGTACAGTTATGCCTTTCCAACTCTGGGCTTGTTTGTGCATCTTTGGCAGAGGTGGCAGAAGAAGTAAGCACGTAGGGCTTTGCTGCTGACTGTGTAGAATATGTCCTGGATGGGTTTCAGGACTAATTAAAGCAGGCAGCAGCCCAGGATAATCAGGGCTGGTGAAATTGCCCAGTTGATTATTTTGCGTGCTGAGCTTGCTGTGGCTGCTGCAAGAGAGGCTGGTGTTTGGAGTGGTGGTTGCTGCTGGAGAGAGGGAGAGGATGAGCTGAGTGATCTCCTCAAGCTGCAGTGACAGCCATAGCCTGGAGGAAGCAGGAACAACAAACCTGGCTCTGAATGTACTGTCACCCTCATCTCCAGCTCCATCTCTTCTGCCTCCCCGACCCTTACTGTGGGACATCACTAGCCCTCAGTGCAGAAAAATTCAGTCCTCTCAACAGAGTTGAGAAACTTTGCTTTGGCTCTGTGCGTACCCGCTAATGCTGCTAGCTCCTGCAGGACGGAGTGCATTAAAGTGCGAATAGATGTCTTTTTAATGAAGTTTACCAGATCATAATCTAAACCAGCATACTGACCTTGCTCCCCATGACTCTGTAGATGATAGCTGTTATTAGGATGGGAATAATATGTGTAAAGGTACTACTTTACTTTCATTATTGCAGCAGCAGAACAGTTCGTTAAGGTTTGTGGAGCTTTGATAAAGGGTTTTCTCTCACAGAAAAATAATTCTTTCAGTTATTGCTATTGACATCTATAACACCTACAAACAGAAAAGAATTAAATAACTGAAATATGAAAGTTAAATAATGAACAAGTCTCTTTTTCTTTCATATTCTCTAACATCCTCAGACATAAAAAACCCCACCTGTTAAAGAGACTCTCACAGGTGCTAATTGTTATTCTGGGGGAAAAGGAGCAGCAATGAAATGAGGTGTTTTGGCTCATTTACATTTGCTAATGTTATTTCTTCAAATTAGGATCATGGTACTAATAAAAAAAGGAAGACATGCGATAAAGAAATCGGGAAAGTCTTTTCCCACTGGTGAAACATTGCTTTGTTGGGTGCAATAGGTAAGGACTATGTAAACATATCGTTTGAGAGTGGGTAGGCTTTGATGTCCAGACTTTAGTTTGGGGCTATACTAATTGCCTTGCCGTTTCTCCTCCTTTCCTTTTGTTATCCATTTGGACAATATTGCTTACCGTATTTGACCTTCTCATACTGGTTATGAAGGTGGTGATAGCATGAGGTCTGTTCAAAAGCTGGATGGTTTTGGAACTAGTTATATAGAAGATGAGAAAATGACAAGAGAAAGTTGAATGTGGTGAAGGGAGAAAATGTAACAGTGGCTGTGACCCTGTTCCTGAAGGCTGTTTCAGATTCACCCGATCAACCACCTCACAGATCTCTGGTCTGGCCTATATAGCTAATCAGCAAGAACAGCTGTGTCATGAGTAGTGGTGAGTAAAGCAGCCTAAAAAGCAAAGATTTTGTTTCCCGGATGACGAGAGTTGCAGGTCCCTGACGGCCAGGAGTATCTCCAGCTGCTCTGCAGTAGTGCAGTCTAGGCTCCACTGCAGTCACTGGGAGTTCTCCTACAGTCTTAAGTGTAGCCAGGTTTCAGTCTAAATGTTGAGGGGGGCATTATCACTGATTATAAAGCCACCAAAGTGTCCAGTTCTTGTGTAAGAATGTATGTTTCCTACATTTTATTTTAAAACATATTTATAGTTCAATTTGATGAGTTTTTGCGGATTTAGGCATTGAGATTATTTTCTGTTGAATTCATCTGCTCAGAATATTTTTGGCTCCCCTGAATTTAGTAGAAAATCTCTCATATGCATCAGTTGGAATGAGGATTTATGTTTTAATTAGAAAAATGAATCCAGTTAATCTAAGCACCTTCAAGTTAACTTATTTTAACAAATGCAAATGCTCAGCCACTTTCTTGCAAAGATTAATGCTTACAGCCTAGATTCTTATGGTAGAAGCCAACAGAAGCTGACCATGAGAGTAATACAGTTTGTTAAAATGTTAAGTACTCATTTGACTTGGATTTCTTAAGAAATCTTCTTCTCAAGTAAAGCAACATAAAATTGAAGCTGGCAGAAAATTATAATGTCAAGCAGAAACATGAGTGAAAAAAGATTGTTAAGCAACAGAGAAATATTTAAATATCTGAATGGCAAGTGTGCATTTATGTGGAGGATCCCTAGAATACCTGGAGTTTATTGTGCTTGATATTTTTAATCCTACAAAACTTTAAAAGAGAAATAGAGAAGAAAGTATTCTGCTTGCTTTCACACTTTCAATGACAGTTTTTATTTTTTCTTAACTGTTATTTTGAAAAAGTCTTGAAAATCAAAACAATTTTTTCAGGGAATTTTGAATGAAATATTCGTTGCCTTTAAGAAAATGAATTATTTCCTTTAAGAGGAAAAAAAAAAGTCAGATTAATTAATAGTATGATAAAACTTTGTTAAGAAAATGATGGTGAATTGGCATACCAGATTAAGTCTGTTCTCAGATGCCTGTGCAGATATGGGTAAGTAAAGCATTTGTACCTCTGCCTTGAAAATCATCTGCACATAATTATGAATTACATCTGTGCTCAGACTGCAATGTTTTTGTAAAGTTATGCCTCATCTGTGACTGAAATTTCTAGTTTTCATTTCATGTTCATAAATATTATTTGTAAGAGAAAGTGTTTGAATTACATTTATATGAATACTCTCATATGAGGGCTCTGGTGAGTTATGTTAATTTTTTGACAGTTCCTTTTTATGAGAATGTTTAGAAAAAAGTATAATCACAAATGTAGTGTCAGCAGTGCAAGAGAGAGGTATATTGGTGGAAGAGTAATGTTCAGGCCAGGGAAATTCAAACTGATGGTGGACAGCAGATGCACTTTTGAAGTCCAGGGTTAAAATATCTCATAAGAAGGTTGTAAAGATTACATGTTTTTATAGCATCACACATAGGACTAAGCAGCAAAAAGCATGTCATCTGCCTTCTTTATTCTAAAGTATGTTGTATCATAAAACTTGATTTATGGCATAATACAATGTAGGATTGTAATAGAGTTGAAAAGTGTGCATATGATGTGTTCTGATTCCTTGATGTGCATTCCTCATGGAATGCTCAGTTTGAATAAATTATACAAGAAAAAAAGGTAAGTAATGTTCTGCTTTTAGCCAGACACTTCAACTAGAAAATAATAAAAGTCTTTTGGCACAACACATTCTTAAGTATGATAAAGCTAAGATAATTTGATTGTAGACTTTAAATTTTTAATACTATTTTCAGTCAAAGTGACAATGAAATATTGTAAGTGTTTAATCTAAATTAATCTCCTACTTTTCTGTCCCAGAATTTATTTTGCAGTTGTAGACATTTATATCTACAGGGACTTTTCTTTTTCATAACTAGTTTCTTGATTCAACTTATAAGCATGCCTAAGTTGTTCATTAATCTCTTGTTTGACATTACTCACTTTTGCAGAAAGAGTTCATTTGAGATGGGATGCTCTCCTAAGGCAGAGAGGAGAACAGCACCACACATTATTTGTTAAGACTGGAGAGGACAAGAGAATACAATCTTTATAATGTAGTGCTTGTGCACTTGGTGAACTTAAAAGGGCAGACTTGTTAGCTGCGACCTTCTTTCTATCCTGTAATTTGTCTGAGTGTTAATCATTGTCTTTATGAATGTGAATTGCCAAGATTTGCCACACATGACAGTTGCAGTATAACTGTTATAAACCATGGAAAAGAGTTGGAGGGTATAACCGAAAACTGAGAAAATGAAACTCCTTAGTACTTTTCCAAAGTCTGTAGGCAAACCACAGTTTGCTGAGCGTTTTTGAAGACAGCCTTTATGACTAGATGTATCTAGGATGTGGAAAATCTGTAGTCAGTGAAAAAACTATGCGTTTTCCCCCTCTGTTTGCTTTTTATGTTCTGTGACATCAACAAACAAACATCTGTCCAACAAGAGCCCCATAATCCTCTATAACTCAAGTCTTGGGGATTAAACACCTTTTATCTGAACATATTTCTGTGTCTAATCTTTAGTTTTTTCTATGGTTTGTTTTTTTTTTCCCCCTGCTAGTCTTGGTTTAAACATTGCCCTTAAGAAAACAGTTGATTACTGTAATAGCGGTGTTGCAAGATTTATACTTTTTAGCAAAAAGAGAGGCTGAAGATTTTGGGGAGGGGAAAAAAAAAGGCATCTGTCTATCACCTAACTAAATTTAAAAAAATCCTTCTGCCACAGGATAAGATTTGATCAAGCAAAGTATTCATATTCACAAAATAAATTAAATTAGGATTACAGTCTGGAATTGAAAAATTTGGAACCTTTATATCATGGGCAAAAATTTATGTTGGTTCGCTCACAATTTGTTCACAGTGATTCATTTCCATGACATTTTGGTGGTAAAACATTTGGCAAGTTATTTCCTAACAGTGATGCTAGCATGGTGCAATGCTATGAAAAAATTTGGATAATGAGATAGTCAGAAAGTGTCTGCCAACCTGAGGAGGCAGAGTCATACAGCTGAATCAGCCTTTGTTTTTTCTGGCACCCTAGTAAAGAAAAAGGGATAAAACTGTTGGAATGGAGAGCAGAGAGAGAAAAAAAAAAATAATAGCAGTAGCAAGGAAAAGGAAGAAAAATGGGAACTGTGTGGGCCTGGCAAGAGGCATTTGCAACAAAGAGAATTGGTACACGGGGCTGATCTAGGTCTGTATAGTAGGATAGGAGGGCAGTAAATCCGGGCTAACACCCCAGATTCGCACGTAAGAGTACAGGATTGCAATGCCGCAAACAGAGCGATCATGAAGGTAATGCCTGTCATTGACTGTGAAAATGGCTAAACGCATTCTTATACAAATCCTCCAAGTTCTCTCATGGCTGCTCACCCCATGTAAAAGAAAAAGTCAAACGATCTGGTTTTTGAACTTTGAATCTTTTATTGCAATTTCAGCTTCTTAAATACTGTTCTGTTTTCCTGAAGTTCAGTGATGGTTTGGTCAACAAATAGGATGGGAGGACATATGTTTTTGAAAAGAAAATTAATTAGAGTGGGGGGTGGGGCATATTTTTTACTTTAAACATTTACACTTTTGCTTGTGTGTGTCAGATCAAACTAATCCCACCTCCAGCTCAATGACTAAAATAGAGCTACAAATAAGCAGTTTTGCATACAAAGAAAGTAAACTCATACTTCACTTCCTCTTTCTCCTTTCTTTTTAACATTTGAATTATAAAGTTTTGAGAGAATTTATAACTAAAATTTGAAGTTTATTCACCCTCAAGACTGTTAAATGCTATACTCTTAAAAAATATACACAAATTCCCACTTCAGTGTTCTTCCTTACCTAATCTTTCAAATCTGAAATATTTTGTGAATGATATGGGTGAGCGAATGCACTCTCAGCAAGGTTGCAGATGACACCAAGCTGAGTGGTGCAGCTGACACACCTGAGGGACAGGATGCCATCCAGAGGGACCCGGACAAGCTCGAGGAATGGACCTGTGTGAACCTCATGAGGTTCAACAAGGCCAAGTGCAGGGTCCTGCACCTGGGTCAGTCAACCCCCTGGTACAGGCTGGGGGATGAAGGGATCGAGAGCAGCTCTGCTGGGAAGGACTTGGGGGTTCTGGTGGATGAAAAGCTGGACATGAGCCGGCAATGTGCGCTCGCAGCCCAGAAGGCCAACCATATCCTGGGCTGCATCCAAAGCAGCGTGGCCAGCAGGTCAAGGGAGGAGATTCTGCCCCTCTGCTCCACGCTAGTGAGACCCCACCTGGAGTCCTGCATACACCCCTGGAGCCCTCAGCACAGGAAAGACATGGACCTGTTGGAGTGGGTCCAGAGGAGGGCCACCAAAATGCTCAGAGGAGTGGAACACCTCTCCTAGGAGGACAGGCTGAGAGGGTTGAGTTTGTTCAGCCTAGAGAAGGCTCTAGGGAGACCTTACTTCAACTTTCCAGTGCTTAAAGGGGGCTTCTAAGAAAGATGGGGACAGACTTTTTATCACGGTGTTGTGGTTTAGCCCCAGATGGCAACTAAGCCCCACGCAGCCGCTTGCTCACTCCCCCACGGTGGGACGGAGCAGAGAATCAGAAGAGTAGAAGTAAGGAAACTCATGGTTTGAGATAAAGACAGCCTGGGTCAGCTGATCGAAGAGATATTCCATACCATATGACATCATGGCCAGTACATAAAGCTGGGACAAAGAAGAAGGAAGGGATGGAGGGACATTCGGAGTGATGGCGTCTGTCCCCTCTGTGTCCCCTGTGTCCCCTCCCAGCTCCCAGCTCCCCATGCACCCCCAGCCTGCTCGCTGGCAGGCCAGCACGAGACCAAAACATCAGCATGTTACCAACATTTTCTCATCCTAAATCCAAAACATAGCCTCACGCTAGCTTCTGTGAAGAAAATTAACCCTGTCCTGGCTGAAACCAGGACACAGGGCCTGTAGCGATAGGACAAGGGGTTATGGTTTTGAACTAAAAGAGGGCAGATTTAGACTAGATAGATAGAAGGAAGAAATTTTTGACAATGAGAGCGGTGAAACCCTGGCACAGGTTGTGTTCTGATATCTAAGGGTGAAATCTGCTATATTGGTGTTAGATGAAGAAAATAGGCAGATATGTAACAGCAGCCCTGATGAATCTGTAAATACATGTTAAATACTACCAATATCTTATAAAATATATTTTTTTGTATATGAACTGAGTCCTTTATACCAGAGAAATTTATCTGCTAAGGCCTTCATTGTAAACTTTAAAATTGCAATACAAATACGTTTATTATTTTTTCAAAAGGAAAAACGTAGAAACATTAATAAATACAAGAAGAACAAGAAAAATCGAACATTTTGCAAATGGCAGAGCCACATTTCCCATTTCCTAAGCAATAAACTCATTACAAAAAATGCAGAGTATGTACTCTGCAATAATCTAAGCTTGCTATCCGGTTTACATATGTGTTTTTGCTTATACCTGGTATCTCTGCAGTGTTACACAGAACTCACAACTGAAGAAAGAGAAAGTAGAGACAAAATGGAGAACTGGACACCAAAAAAGCATTTTCCATTTCCTAGTACCTTGTTTTGTAGTTTTCATGTTTTATAACAAAAAATATTTTTATATGTAAGTCATTATCTTACTATTAGTTGTCACTCCTATTATTATTGGCTTTATATGTTATATAAGTAAATTAGAACATGGAGTAAAGACAAACTCTGAAGTTACTTTCTCACTCAGTGTAGAAATCCAGTAAAGAAGCAAAGTGTTCATAAAGCTTATGAGATTGTATTAGCACAGTATATTCATTTAATATTATCAGTTGTTTTATATCTTCTTTGGGTGCAGCTGAAGGTGCTTTTTTTCCCTCTGAAAGACAACTGTAAAACCGGCATCTTAGTGAAAAGACTTGCTGTTCCTGTCAAATCTCTTCATTCTGCTAACCTGTTTTTTGTTGTGCTTCTTGTAAGCGCCCCAGAGAGCTTGGAGAAGGAGAAGGTTTGCTTCTCATTCCTAAACATCAGCAAAGTTCTACTTGCAGAGCAATTTATGATTGGAGGTGTACAAGCCTGAAGAGGTTCTTAAGGTGCAGGTTGATTTTCCTGTGAAAACGGTGACAAGAACTGCCATGTAAAGTTGAAATATGGGCAGATTTCATTCAGAAATCACTGAGACTTAAGTGTTGAGCTCCACATTTTTATAGTCCCTTTCAGCCGAGCAATGACTGGAAATCTCAGTTCTAGTTGTGATCTTTGTTGGCAACGTTTGCTTTTTTCTGGGACAGTCACCTCTGCCTTTTCCTGGTGTTTTGGTTGCTGAAGTTCTTGTTTTGAAAGTAAGAGTTGTAGCAGAGTTTCCACTTATGCCAGTTCTTAAGAAATTAGATGCTTGGTTTCTTTTACCCAGCATCCTATTCAGGCAATTACAACACTGCAAAAAAACTGGCTGAGAAATACTAGCAATTTTTGAGAGTGGAAATCCAATGGGAATTGCATGTGAAATCTAATGTTGGCTTATGGGAATCTCTTCATGAAAACGTAGAACTTGCTTTAGAGAAATGTTTTAGCCAGCCCCAGCTGGCAACTAAGCACCACGCAGCCACTCACTCACTCCCCCATGATGGGATGGGGGAGAGAATTGGAAGAGTAGAAGTAAGGAAACTCATGGTTTGAGATAAAGACAGTTTAATAGGTAAAGCAAAAGCCGCACACACAAGCAAAGCAAAACAAGGAATCCATTCACCACTCCCCATGGGCAGGCAGGGGTTCAGCCATCTCCGGGATTGCAGGGCTCCATCACGTGTAATGGTTTCTTGGGCAGACAGACGCCATCACTCCGAACGTCCCTCCATCCCTTCCTTCTTCTTCGTCCCAGCTTTATGTACTGAGCATGATGCTATATGATATGGAATATCTCTTTGGCCAGCCTGGGTCAGCTGTCCCGGCTGTGTCCCCTCCCAGCTCCCCGTGCCCCCCCAGCCTGCTCGCTGGCAGCCCAGCACGAGAAGCTGGACTGTCCTTGACTGCTCAGCAACAAGCCAAAACATCAGCACGTTACCAGCATTTTCTTATCCCAAATCCAAAACATAGCCTCACACTGGCTTCTATGAAGAAAATTAACTCTAGCCTGGCTGAAACCAGGACACACACAAAAATAGTTTTTGCCTGTAGTTGAAAAGTATTTCCACTGGTAGGAAAGAGTACAAAAATTGAATTAACTTCTCAGTTTGAAATGTTAATGTGTACTGGTATCCATTATTCTGAGTCATGAATAATGAACACGGCAGAGCAAAGGGCAAAATATGCAAGTCATGAATTCAGAATTCAGCTGAGAAATTCTCCATTTCCTCTGGAGGCATTTGGTTATCTTTTTCAGTAAGTATAACGTTAATGTATAATCAATTATAGGAATTTAATTAACTTGTTTATACCTATAACTGACTCCATATTTTCCTAGTAGGTAACAATATGACATAATATGGTAATATGAAACATATGAAATGCATTTTCAGGAATAAGTATTGAAATAGTGTGGTAGTATTTTAAAATGCTGATTCTTGATAGTAATGGTGAAGCAGAGTGATAATACTATCACTTTTCTTTATCAGTTACGTTGTGTTCTTCATAGGCTGCACAATATAGTGTAGATTTTTCAGAAAGTTCTAATGAGAAACAGGCTGGGGACTTACGTGCATTGTGTGTGGAAAAGCTAGATAATAAAAACATACTTGATATAAAACTGAGTAACAAAGCAGTGTTCATCTTCTGAAAAATGTGTATCATTTTGCTGTAAACAGAACATTTTCATGATGAAGTTCTGGAACAATTGCATTAAAT
Organism: Phaethon lepturus; assembly: GCF_000687285.1. Taxonomy (NCBI): domain Eukaryota; kingdom Metazoa; phylum Chordata; class Aves; order Phaethontiformes; family Phaethontidae; genus Phaethon; species Phaethon lepturus. The sequence goes on from NW_010509702.1 coordinate 126,343, forward strand.
GCAGCATTATGTGCTTACAGAAAGACCAAAAGGTTTGTGAATATTAACATAAGGCTTTGTAACAATGCTAATTTACACATTCCAGCCTAATATAACCCATGTGACATTAGTCACCCAAGGCAAATTTTTTCAAACTACAAGAATAATTACTCTTGACAGATGAAAGTGAGGTAATCTAATTTTTATAGTATTTTATAAATTCCAAAATGAGAATTTTGTATATCAAGAAACACATTTTTCCTCTCCGTTCTACAAAAAAATTGCATCCATTAATGTGTTTAATGTACTTAATGTAATTTAATTAATGAGGATACTTCTGTTTGTAGGATCTTCATTTCTGTAATGTTAGCAGAAAATAAAACAAAAAAATCCCCATCAACTCTTATAATGTATACCTTTAAAAGCACTATATTTATATAAAACAAAGCCAAATATTTTCCGAAGCCAAAAGAAAGAACTACTATATAAATACAAATTGAGAAATGCTGAACAGATTCTCACATCTGTATTTGCGATGCCAGCTGACAGCATTCTGGCTGATGACAAACTGTAGACTGAGAACAGTATTTTGATGTTGTTAAATAGAACATGGTACCTGCTAAAGTATAATGAAATTTTTTTAATATTGAAATTAATAATATCCAAGTTGAGTACAAAATTATGTATGTATACTCTCAAACATCAGAGCTGCAAGTACATTTATTTTTTTCATTTTATTAATACATAAGCTGAGTAATTGAATTTAAATTCATTTTATGTGAAATAGCTGTACTAGGCAAACTTTTGATGTAATTTCTTTCTGTTTTCCTAATTACCCTATTAGAAAGTGTTTTAATTCAAAAGCAAACATGAGCTGTAAATAGAAGCTCTGTTAAAAAAGTACTTGTGTAAAAAATCAAGGTTACTCTTGAAAATTAAATTCACAATGTGACAAAATAAGCTCCTGCATACCAGCCTGAGGAATCTCAACCCTGAGCATTCATCTTTAAGAAGGCATTTTTTCCTTTGTGCACAGAATCATAGCCCATTTCTGATTACTTCTTCCCTTGAACTGGAATGTGGATACAACATTGTTGTGTTTCAGAATCAAGTATGAATTAAAAAATTTCAGTAGCCAGATTGGATGGTCAGCTGTACTTCACTGCCTGAAATTTTTGCTTTGTACCAATATCTTTAATTTGATCACCCCATGGTACTTTTTCAGCAGGCATCTGCCTTTTTCATTGCAGGGAATGGATGGTATCTGGAGAAATGAGACATTCGTTCTTTTAATTTTTACTGAAAAAGCTTGGATTATTGTAACTGTCCATTTTTTTCATGGTCCTTTGCAGAACACTCATCACAACAGTATTTGAGTAGCTCGCATTCATTCCTTTATCTCTGTAGGTGGAAGAAATCTTTATCTTGATTTTATGGACTGGAAATCAATGGATCACTGTCAGAACAAAACTTAGCATTCAGATCCCTTGTATTTTGAGCTCATTGCTCATTACTGTTATGGGAAGAACTGAAGATTCACATTTCAGTTAACCTTCATTATAATTGTTAGATATCAGTTGGGGGTCACTTGCCAAAATTTTGGTTGAAGTGACGTTCTATTCTGGCACAAAGCATTTAAACAAAGCAATAGACCTAATTTTTTCCTCCATTCAGTTCACTTCCCTCCAGCCCCCAGACTTGTTTCTTTGACCTTCTGTGCGCTAGTCTTCTTCCTTTGGCCTGCTCTGGGTCTTGTAAGACTTTGCAAAAATCAAAATCTTCTAAGTTCTCAAACTGTGATACCTATTTGATTCTCTTCTATTAGCACTACTAGCATTTGTTCATTCCTGTACATTGACTTCATGCCCCCTTTTCTATGTTCAAAGCTCTCCTAAATCTACTCTTCTTATGATTTATCTCTTATAGAAGATTAAGTAACCAAGACACTGTGCAAGGCCAGAGCTGGGAACAGGGACTGAAGTGTCCAGGGTGGAATATCTGCCTTTGTTATACAATGTTTTGAAAAAGAACGATCCACACCAGTACTTCCCCGTGCTGTCGCTGCCCACTCGTTCTCCTGATGGGTACCTTTAAGCAGGCAAAAAACTGCAGAGTCTTGACATCCACCATACCTGGTTTGCTGGTTACACAACAGTCCTGAAAGTGTTTATTAGCAGAATAGACAGCTTCTACAGAAGTGAAAAAGTGCACGAATCTTGCAGAGTCAATTATTTTATTTTGCCTGTCATTGATGAGATGGCTCCCATTCTTCAATGTACCCAAGCTGCCGAGATGAGGCCAATGGTCACATTGGTCTTCTGCTGCACTATGGATTGGAAACTCATAACCTGTGGCTTACAGTACGGTGCTGCCTGGAATGCTTCCTTGTCTTGTTCAGGGCCACGCAGAACGAAGCATGAAAGCTGCAGCTGCCATTGTCTGCAGTGCAATACTGGCTCAGGAACTTTTCTAATGGTTCGATGAAGTTTGGGACAAGTGTTGTAGCTGAGTAAGCTTGTACCCAAAGTTGTCTTCACTAGCATCGCATTCACCTATTTGTTTAGCTCCCATGGCTGATTACATGATGTTGAAAGTGCAGTAAGTTTTTTACCTTTCTCCCACTGGGACACCCTTATACTTGGAAATATAAGAAGGCCAGGGAGTAGGGGATTTTTGTGTTATCAACCTTTGTTGCTTCTGACTTTACTAAAAGAAATAACAAATTGCTTCTTATGCTTTGCTTGTAAAAGAAAGGGTGTTGTAAAAACAAATGAAAAAAATGAGACTGATCCTAAGAACACAGTTATATATGAGATGTGGAAGCCATTTTTTTGCATAATGTCTCGTTTGAAAACAACAAGGAAAAAGAGAAGATGCTGAATTGTGGCAGAGAAGCAGTTAAATTCCGTAACTGTTTTCATTGAGACATGTAGTATGCCAATGTTGTTATTCCCAAAGCATATCATACTTGCCAGTTCTTGATTGCATTTGACAAAGGATGATCTAAAAAAAAATAAGCAGGAACAGCAATGTCACCCTAAAAAATTAACTGCTTCTGTTGTTTACAGTGTATAGCTATAGCGAGTCCTCTGTTTGCAAAAACCTGTGGTATCTCTTTATTTCAATTCCAGAAATGGGAATTACAAACCACAGTCAATGATGAAATGTACAGTAATAAATGTTAATAGTGTCATTATTTGTATTTGCAGTATTACTAATCAAGTTTTCGTTTTAAGCTAATTTTATTTTCTTTTGGTAGATACAAATAGTCCAAATTTACTTGCATAGTAGTAAGCAGTAACAGAAGAATACTGAGGTTAAAGTTATTTCTAATCACAGTAAAATATTTAAAATATTATCACAGACTTTTTTAAAATGAGGGATTCAAATAATAAAATATTCTAATCATAATTAATTTATTATCTTATACCTTATTCAACGCTTTGCTTTTTTATGAAACCTTGACTTGGGCAAGGACTGCAGTTCTTATAGCACAGCAAAGGTGCTCTATGGTATTTCGTCTGTGCTGAGCAGACACAGGCAGAAAAGGAGAGTGCTTTGAGGACTTCTGAGAAAAATATGCTGAGCAGTCTTTCAAGGGACTAATGGGTGCATTTCCAAGTGTTCACTGCCAGATTTAAATCAGGAGAATAATCCTTCTGTTGTTTACAAGTGAGCTGGCCGTATCTGTTAAGGTCGTTGTGATGACACCTGTGCCAGCTGGATCCCACAACCATTTTTTTTACATCTGAGTCCTGCACACAGATATCAAGAATGCATGATGAGGAAAACAGGCAGCCTCTGCCCTGCTTTCCTTTACTTTACCATAAAAAGCAACAAAAATTTATTCCTTAACAGTAATATTTGAATAATGGGAATCCCCTGGAACTTATTTTCAATTTAAAATTGAATGTAGATGATTATGTAATTTTCATATTTCTTGTTCTGTTTCCTCGTCAAAGGCTTTCAGTTTCATGCTCCACAGAGATGAATAAGTAGTTCATGAGTGAAGTGCTTAAGTCTCTGAAGAGGACAGGCGATGGAGAGAACACGATGCATTTACTGCTAGTTTTCTTTAGGTAGTAGCGGGTCAGTACAGTAATAGTTTATTTGAAGATAAAACTGATGTGGAAAGTCAGAAGGCAAATGTGAAAAGCCTTTTATTTTAAGGATTATGTTAATCTGGATTAATTGTATTGTCAGGTAAAGTACACACCTAAGGAAATGAGCAACTGAAGCAAGGGAGAAGAGGATGTTTTGAAAATGGCTGCACCACAAGTGTCTTGCACAATTCTATCTGAACTCACTCGGCGGCTTTCGAAGCATTTTGCTTTTTTATCCTTGATGTACCTGTCATAAGAATTCTATTTTGTCAATATAGTTCTTCTACCTGGAGAAGAGAATGGTGGTCCAAGCTCATCTACAGTATTTGTTTGCTTCTGAAAAACTCTTTTAGTGTGAGCTACACGAGTTACACTGGCTGAAGGACTGCTTTGTGCAGTGAGAGTCTCCATAATGTAGGACCTGGTCCAATTTATGAGGTGAATTTCCCTGCTGGTTTTGCAGGCATTAAATATTATGACTTTTTTTCTCCTCTCACCTCAACTTTCCAGAAATTTAAAGATGAAAAAGTAGAGGATGTGAGGGAATTTTCCTTAAAAAGTAGTGAAAAATACTGACCTTTTGGTTAAACTTATTCTGGAAATATTTAGCCTTGGGAGATATATTTTTAGATAATTGTGATCATATAAAAACAGGAGACTGAGATTAAATCCCTTATGTAGCTTTTATTACAGCTTCAGCTACCATGAAGGCTATAATTATGGGAGTAGTTCTTGTTGACTGTGGAAAGGTCCCTGAGCAACATGCTTATTTATGTATTCAGCTAAATGAAATAATTACAGAGCTAACATCAACCAATTATTCTTTTGTGGAGCCTTCTTCCATTGTTCTCTATTCTTCTGAAATCATGAAGCCACTGAAAATTACAATTAAGAGCTCTACTTTTTATCATTAGGATTCAAAATTAATTTTGGAATGTGAATGTATCTATATCTCTCTCTATATATGACTTTAACAGTCTTATTCTTGTATCTCCACAACATTTTACTAACCTTACTGGTTCTTTTTGAAGAACATCCTTAGACAATTTCCGTGTGAAGGAGGTTTCTATCCAGTTTGTATGCATAGACATGAGCAGTCCTGGATGGATGTTGGGAAGAGGACGGTTTTGTTTTGTTTTGTTTTCATCATATAATAAAATGTAATGCTTGTTTGGTAAGTAGGTTTTTATAAATTCTTGTAATTTGCTAAGCATGAGTATTATAGAACCAGGAAAAGGCAGAACTACAATCCTAGAAATTATTGGAGAAAAATCAAGTCCTATATTTCTCAAATTTGACACTGAAAATTGTTTGGAACATTTCAGTTTTTGCTTCTATGTCTGTATGTCAGCAGCTCATTTTAAAAGAGAGTAATTGCAGCAACCACTTAATTTCATTATGCAGACAGGTCACAAAGAAAAATTCCTTGAATTTAACCCCAACTCCTGCAGAATTAACATACTCTGATAGCACCAGAGAAATACCCTCAGGAGACCAATAATTTTGTATTTAGATCTGCATTTAGATTATGTTCAGTACCTAATGAAAGGGGTCATTAACTGAAGAAACAAAGATATTGATTAGTTACTTATTTAATCTACACCCTTTGTTCTGTGCACAGAAGATGAGTGTGGTCCTGGGCGATGGGGGGAGTTTGCCATCATATTATGAAAGATTATACATTAATACATTTGTATAGGGACTAAATTAATGCTCCATGGAAAAAAAGTCTCACATCACTCTTACCTTCTGAATACTTCATTTTGTATCCTAATCTTCCTCTTGATGTAACATGTATGTAAATTTCCCCGCATGCACACATATACATCTAAACATATGTAAGTACAAAGTAAAAAACAGCTACGGTCATTGGTATTTTATTTTTGCACATCTGTTCTTTAATCTGTAAACCAGGTATAACAGATCATTGCTCTAAACTAATTCGATCATATAGTATCACACTGTCAAGCCTGTGCATAGAAGGTATGAAACTAAATTAGGCAGCTCATGATTATTACTTCTGGAATCCACTGGAGTTTCATTTTTGGGTTTTCTTTTCCTCTTTAAGGAAACAGGTAATTAATTTCCTTCAAAGAAGGTGGCTTGACAAAAATAACATGTAACCAAACTCAAAACAATAGGTATTTTTACATACGCCAAATTACTTTCTTCATTGTGACTATTAAAGGGGAGATCAATAATTAATGATCCAATTACTAGTTTACGGAGGCTTTTATTGCAGTGTCAAGGTGATGAAAAGCCCTCTCGCACTGAGTTTTTTTTGCTGCCACTCCAGCTTACGGAATCAGCAGATGCACTGCATGTTTCCAGACCGTTTACAGCATGTGTGCTGCCAGGGATGGATGATACTTTGGATTTACTGCTGTGATTAAGCTCTTGTTTCTTAAATCAAATCACTTCAACAGTGAAGTGAGCCTATGTTGTGTCTGCTGCAGTTTAGAATTAGTTTTGAGAAGGTAGCAGGTTGAATTAGTTAAAAATTACACTTGTTTAGGCAATCAGAAAGGCTGTTATTAGTATTCCACATGTGGAATGTTAGATCAGCTTTAAAGAAAAAAACTGCTATGATTTGTATTGAAAAGCTGTATTTCCTTGTTACAAATAGTTTAATCTTAAACTGGTGACATATACCAACGTAGTTGTATTTCCCTCTTGATTGTTAGGTAGAATTTTAAAATTTGGCTATGGCTTTCTGCATAGTGCAAACTGAAAATTACAGACAAGAAAATAAGTCATCTTAACTCCTGAGTGGTGGTTTGCTATTCAAAATGCCTAGTTGTTCAAGTCTGTAATACAGAAGATTTGGATTTTAAGGTTATTTTTATTTCTATTCTAAAATATGTGTTTCCTCATCAGACATCAAGACATTTAAAGTGAATTTAGAGTCCTTTTCTGTTCCCTCTGAGAGCTTGTAATAAATTATCGGGAATACCATGCTCAAAAATGTGGACTGGAACTTTTCTGCATTACCCCTTCCCTTCAGCTGTCATTAGAGGACAGTTGTGTCCAAGGGTAAAAGTGAAGGATATTTTTTTCCTCCCAAACAAAAGCTAATAACTGAGCAGAAAAAGGCAATGGTGAACTGGAAATTAGATATTAGTTTGATAATTTTATGATTGTTTCACTTCAAAATTTTAGAATTATTTATTATTATCATTCTTATTATCGTATTATTCTATTCAATACACAGATACCTTATTTGTTCATTGGTTATCTCATATGGAAAATCACAAGATCAGTGTTTCTTAATATCACTTTTTGGTAGCAAGATATCAGTGATCCTAACTGGCACTAGTGGAGATAAAGAAAAAAGATGTGATCAATGAAACAACTGGCTGACTCTCAGTGGCTGTTGGGCTGATGATTGAAATTGATTCTAGATAATGATGTGCCTATGATAGGAGGCATCTCTATGCTAGTAGTGTCTCCTTGCATTAAGATTATATCTATGTGACTTCGGGAATAAAAATACAGAAAGCTATTATGAATTAATATATTTATGTTTCTTTAAAACTAGGCTAAGAAGATTTTCCTTTCCTTCCTGACATGCTCACTATTCCAGCTTTACTTACGGTTGATTGTTCTCTTGATGAAATTAATACAGCTCTGTCATGAGTACAACTGACATGCTAAGTTTATGTTCTTGTTTGTGAATTTGACATCACGTCTCATAAAGAATCCATTCCCTTGTTGTCTTTCATGGTCTCCTGTTGTCTTCACTTTGTAAATTTGAAGCTTACTTAGTAATTAAGATATACTGATTCAAAGTAGCTTAGGGTTATTTTCTGTAATAATTAGTGTTGACATCAAAGCACAAAAGCTTGAAAGTAAATAAGTACTTAGTAAATGAGGGGTTAGTTTTTCTGGGTTTTTTTTTTTCTGTTTCTAGTAAGTATTAGAAGGATCTATGCATATGTATACATGTTGAGAAAATAAATATGTATTTTTGTTATTTTCATTGACTTCAGCTGCATGAGTAGCCTTACATGTATTATTTGAAGAAAACGTTGGTATAGACTCCGTGTCAGCAGATGCCCATTTCTAAAAGAAGTTAAAATGCACCTGGTTAAACGCTGCCTCTCAAACGTAGAAGTAGGTTCACATCTAGTATTCAGTGCATGTGCCGTAAAGCCTATGCGCCTGAGATTTCTAGGTGCCAGGCAGCCTTGTTGGAGCTATTCTGACATTCATTTTGCCAAAGTCAGGACTTCAGGATGTAAAAAGAGTGTATGTCTGTGGAGAGCTGAATATAGAGTAAGCAAGCACAAAGTGAACTGCGTAAGTACATATGTCTACCAATGCTAAAGGGAGTTTTCCTAAAGCAACTTATTCCTTCAGTTTAACCAAGCCTTCTTTGGTGAGTGTAAATAAAATGGTAATGAAAAGAAAAATCTAACGGAAATAGGTATCGTGAGCACACAAGAACCAAACCTGCTTCTTAAACATTGCAGCTGTTTCTCACAAATTTTCATAGTGCTCCAGTTACGAACTGAGTTCTTTTCCAGGTTGCTATAAGGCTCGTTTCCAACTGGCTTGGCAGGTTCTAGTGTTGCCTTGCTGTTGGCAGTAAGACCGTTGAATTTGCCTGGACTATTTTCAACATCTGTGGAAGGAATTTGTTGTGTGTGTGCAGATCAGTTCCCAGTTATGCAGCAGCTCCAACACATCATAGAACCATTGGATCTTCTTTGCTTGTATGACAGAACTGTGCTTCCCGTAGCAGTTGTTTTCCAAAATGACTCATTTTTCTGAGTCAATGACATGGGAAACATAGGGTGTTTTCTCACCTTCCAGACACCAGTTAATTTCTATCTATCTGCGTTATATCCGAGAGCTTGTTAACTTTCATTAACAAGAGGTTACTGTGAAGAGTGGTAGGCTTATTCAGGACACCTGACTAGGCTGTCTACTTTTAGTTGGTGGGAATATCATCACAGTGTTACAGAGAACAGAGCTGCTGAAACAAGGGCCAGCTATGGGTTTCTTTAATGGTATTAATAGGTTTTATTCTCCCCTGCATTACCAGTAGTGCTTGTTTCTTCTTTAAACGGGTCCCTCATTCAGTTATAGCCAAGCTGGTTATTGCTGATATTGGTTCCCAGCCTGAGACAGTGAAGAACTTGCAATGAAGCTGTCAATGGGAACCATAGGGTGCAAGGATGCATGGTAATGACAGATAAGCAAGGAAGATGTGTGAGGTCAGCCCATGAACATATGTATGGTCTTTGTGGATGTGAACAGGGAATAAAAAGGAAAAAGGCATATCTTGTAAGAAGGGATTGACAGTTTGAACTATTTAGAATAATAATAAAGTAGTAAATTGCTTTTGATTACTTACTACTGGGCATAATCCAGAAATACTGTCTTTTCTAAGCTTTACAAAGTGTGTTTTCCTTTGTATTCTGCTGAAGGAATTTCCTTTTCCAGGCATAGGCTCAAAACTTCCTACAATGAGAACAGAAGAGAAGGAAGAAGTGGCAAAGTTGAAAAGGCCAGAAGTAGGGTCAAAAGTGTAACTTGGAGGAAACATCTTCCTAAGACAAAGCCTTAAAGACCATCACACCAGAGAGAAATCTATAAGATGTCATGCTTCATTAGTTCCAGTTTTCCCTGATCTTATTAGAAATGGAGTAGCGGGGAACATATGACAAAGGGGTGCAAATCCGAGAAACTTGAATATTAATAATAATCAACTGGCAGTGGTGAACTCAACCCGCAGTATAAAATGTCTGGCTGTTTCCCATGACTTCTTAATGGTCCATTTTCTTGGTGGCCCAGAGTGTGAGTTTGTTGACTGGATCACATGATACAGGCCATGGTGTGACATATAGGGTCACACTCCAGGTGTCATATGAGAGGCATAGCTGTCAATCTATGAGGTCATCTAGTATGTGTCACTGTGCTGTGACTGGAAGCATCTCTTCCAGTGGGACTCTGGTGAGTGTGGACTTCGATTAAGAAATTCTGGTATTTCTTTTTCTCTTTTTCTTTTTTTTTTTTTTTTGGCTCCAGCCTACTGGTTTTAATATGCAGTAGCTTTCTGCAGGAAGTAGACAATTAATCATAGAAATGTGTTTGCCATATTGATATGTTTTCTTTCAATTTATTCCAAGAAAAAAACATTTCTCAAAATATATTTGACTAATATACTACGCCTAATTTTGTTCTAGAAAATGTAATTTTGAAGAAAGTCTTTCCCATAATTTAAATTCTTCCAGCAAAACATACTTAAGAAAATACTTCTCGTAAATATTCTTCTATCGACAGTGATGTTAAGTCTCAGCCTCAGAGAGCCAGAACATAACAGTCATGTTGAAACCCTTTCACCCCTTATATTAGATAATCCTTTCCATTAAGAGTAATATCTTTTCTGCTGAGCAGTATTAGCAGTAGTTGAAAACAAGGCTACATACTGCTGGGAATAAACCAGGGTCTTCAAATTTAATAACATCCTTCCCTAAACAGTATCACTTAGGGGAAAAAAAAAAGGAAGTCAAGAGATTTTTAAATTCTTAATGACTGACACATGCAGACCAGAGGTTTATTTGGTAGCAGTAGCCCTAGTCAATGTTCCAATGCCCTCATGCTCTCCATGTCATCATTCTTGCCACATCAGCATCCATTGTTATGTGCTTCCCCCTCCCCGAATTTATTGTCTCACCTGCCTTGTGGTCTGGAGCACTCTGCCTTTCAGGATCGTCTTCCACCTGTGTAGCTTCTCGTTTATGTTTTTCTTTCTTGTCCATAAGAAGTGTTAATGAGTGTTCACTCTTAACAAGGGCAGTTATGCAGGGTCATGCAAAATGACTCTTGGATCCTTATCACGTGTAGTGGTCCTGTGAATCTGCAGATGCATATATCGGAGCTGGGATCCCACCTGACTAAATGTAGACATCCACAAACTGGACATCTGCACCCAAGCTAATCATCTTGACATTTTACAGTCATTGAAGAAAAACAGATACTTCTTGAGTACAATTCATGTCAGCCTTAAAGTAGATGTATAAAATAAGTCAGACAAATGGAGACAAGAATAACTGGTTTAGATATAGATACAGAAATCTGAAACTATGTGAGATGAATTCTGGGTGTCTCTACTTTTCAGGTGAGGGACACTTTCCTACTTATTACAACATCTGCTAGTAGTCTAAGCTCCAAATCAGAAGTCTCTGCTGAATTGCGCATAGTCATTTTCATCTTAGTGCCTATGACTGTCAAGTTCCTATGCAGAAGTGCAATTCCGCAACTTAATCTTTGACTTCTCTTAAGAACTGCAGCCTTGAATCTTACAAGTGGGTCAAGGTCTGCTTTCTAGGAGATCCAACAAAAGATCTCCTAGATCTTTTGCATTTATTTATCTGGTTGCCCCAAGGCATCCCAGCCCCTAGTAGGCTCTTGAGGACTTCGAGTACAGCTCTTGGCATAGGTGCCACCGATTTACATAGTCAGGGCTAAATGCAATGAAGTGAAACTGTGGTCCACAGTTTCCTTACCACTAATGAAGACTAAGACATTTTTCTCCTGATTATTCCATTACAGCTTCTCCTTTTGTTTTTGTAGGACTAGATCCTTCAGACATTTTCCTAGGCTTTTTCATGTCTAAAGCTGACAAATCCAGAGGAATAATCATTTCCAGACAAGAGATATTGAAATGCATGTAGGAAGTTTCAAAGCCTGCTCTAAGACCTGCAAGAAGAATCTTCCTTTTGTCATCAGTGATAAAACTGCATTAGTGACTCTGCTGAAAAATATTTCTGTGTTTTATGTGTGCCAGGCAACTTTGCATTTGTTCCTGCACCAAATGCTAACATGTCCCTGAAGTGTCCAGAACTGACAAAGCAAATGTTTAAGCACCCATATAATCACATCCAGGCAATTCCAGCTGTGTAGCTCCTCTTTGGAGTCACCCGTGGTGTGACAGTCTAGATGGCTAGTATTGCAAACACAGAAGGAAACCTGCTTAAATGAGAGTTCTTGAATAACTGTAATCCAGTTTCCACTTTCCTCCAGAGTCATTCTGGTATAGGGCATCACTGAGAGCCTTGCAGTTAAGAGGAGGATCAAGTGATGTGGGATGTGCTGTGCTTGCTGTAGCCTTATGCTGAAAATCAGCTTGGAGGGGGAATGTGCTCACTCAGTTGCAGGACTAAATGATTGGTCATTTTGAGTAATGACACATTGACACAGTCATTGGCTCATGTAGTCAGTATGTGGTATGTATTCAGCATGCAGTAGGTAGTCAGGTAGACTCCACAACTTGAAGAATTTAAAGTTATATGACCTGTCCTTTTTGGCAGTGAGATTTGAATCTGAGGTCACATGCTTTTGTTTTGCTTGGTTCAAAGCAAGATGATGTTTCTAATTGACCAAGGGAAGAACTTTCCAGTTTAGATAGGTCCTGGTTTAGATAGGAAGAGTGTGGGTCATCCATATCTCCTGTGTGAAGGTGTCCTGGTTTCAGCCAGGATAGAGTTAAGTTTGGGCACCTTAGAGCATCCCAAATGACTTCGCATGTGTAGAATAACTAATTAAATTCAGTGTCTTACGTATAAACTGTTTGGAAGATAAATGGTTCTGGACTTGACCATGAACTTGGACAATACTCAAGAAAAAGTAGACACATACTGTGTAGGTTAGATTCAAACTACTTAATGCATTTTAAAAGATACTTAAATACCATATTCCTGTGTGGGAAATACTAATTCTCCACAAAAAAAAAACCAAAACAACATATCAAACATTAAAATACAAGGGGAATGGAAAGTGACTGTAATTCTTTTAAATGTACACTGTCTTTAAAGGTTCCCATTGCTACTGGAAGTCTCCACTGCTGTGGGTTCCTGGCTAGAGAAGAAGAAAAGCGTTTCCTCTGCCTATTTGTTTTTAGCTAAAGAAAATGAGCAAAGCATACTACACATCAGTAAGCTTACAAAGGTTTCAGCTTAACAGCATTTATACAGAAGGGCTAGGTCACTGATGTGATTTTTCTCCCAACATGATTTGTCCATGCAAGCTTTCCGTACACACATAGAGCTCACTGACGTTAATAAGAGCAGACCTCACATATGTTCTTTCTTGTATCCAGCTGCACTCCTGAACTCATGAGGCATCTGAATGCTGTTATAATGATATTAGCTAAGATTGTATCTTGCTTAGTAATACATTAGTTCCCTTTTCCATGAAAGATAGCTTTGATATTATAGCTTATATAATTTATCAATGTGGTGACATTTTTTCCTGAGTCATTTCTGCTGCACACCCTAAATACAAAATTCTCTGTAATAAAGCATTTGCTATTGTGTAAGAGAAATATCTAAGAGACCAGCAAGTGCATTCTCTGGTAGTCAGAATTAAAACTACAGTGTCTTTGTAACAGAAAGATTATGGTTAAACAATTTTTCTTGTAGGGAGACAAAGAACTATGTGTCTTACGTGTATTACTTTTAATTTTACAAGATTTAACAAATAATTTACCCAGTCAAGATTTTAATATTTATAGAATGTGCACTTAAAAATTTCTGTCCAGTGATTTTGTCAAGTCATTCATTGTACCTCAAAAAAGTGTGGATGCCCTAAGCAATGCACGTCTCACTGAAATGTAATACGCTACAGGGCTCCCAGACAGTCATCCTGGGTATATTCTTAGAAGTTTAAATATTTTCTTAATAATAGTTTGATAGCATTTTATTAACTTTTATAGTATTTAGACCTGTCATTTAGATGACTTGATGCACAGTTAAGAGCAAAATCTAGATGGTCTACAAGCGCTTTATAATTTCTCATTCCTATGCCAATTTTTTTTAAACATATGGCTGCATATTTTCATGGAAAAAAGGATAGAGATATGAACAGAACAGTCTTTGGATGGAGTTGTTGCTTATTTTCTTATAATTTTAATACTCAATAATTGGTATTTAATGTGAGACACAGCTACATTAAAAAGAAAGTCAGCTTTCTACATCTTGACTGAAAAGGAGAGGGGGAAACAGTAGAGCAAGAAGGGGGAGTGCTTTGATCAGGCAACAGACTCAACTTTGCATGTGTCCCCGGTGTAGGTTTAGGTTCAGGGAGTACCGTTTGATAAAAAGTAACTGTTGCTGCAAAATAACTGGATCATTTAAAATGTAACTTATTAAAATTTTAATTTATCACTGTCAATGATTTGTCACTCTCATTAACTTAAATAATATGTGCTATGAACAATAGCACACATTATTGTGTGCATTACTATATGCAGATTACTATTTTGGATAGTTCTGTTGAAGAAAAAAAAAAGGACCTGGAATTTCTTTTCCTAACTGAAAGTCAGTGTGTGCGTTTCAAATGTGGGTGTGCATATGCCAAACTGTTAGAGCCCATCACTGCTCAACATTCGCTCATGTAAACACCTATATGATGAACTTATGTATATACAGCACATCTGTACTGTAAAGTTACTGTGAAGCTATTTCATTTCTGTCTTTGAGTGCATGCCTATATGTACATATTGTGGACATGGAAGTAACAAGAGAAGATTGGACCAGTTTTTGGTGACTAAGTATATGCACATTTGCAGTGGGAATGTGTATTCGGTCAGGACACTTCAGGGGCCTCAACTTTTCAATAACTTATTTTTGTATTTCTAAGAAGTTGTTTTCTATGCAGACGCACAAGTGAAAGTTCAGTTTGATAGGAAATCTTTGCTCTTGCCAGGCTCACACAAACTGTATCACTCATATGGGAAAAGGCATGAACAGGAGAGCTGGCAAAGCCATGACGGGTTTCGTAAAGTACAGGCAAAGTGCTGTGTTGACTGCAGAACAGCAAGGACATTCATTTCTGGTGGCTTCTTTTGGATTATAAGTGATAGTCAAGATTGTTACTGAGAATTTTAAAACCTTAAAAAATGGCCAGTAGTTTGCAGTGGTGAATTCTTAATGCCTGATGGTAGATACCTACATTTAAATGTAGTCATTTCAACGAAAATACACAATTTTGCAGAATAGTCAGGAATTAGAATTGGTAAGAATGATCAGTTTTAACTGTTTTGGTTGTAAAGTCCATTTTATTTCAGTGCTTTTCTCCTAGACTTAGGTACCAAATTATAGGGAACCAAATTACAACTTTTTCAGTCAGACTTTGGTTGTGGGTACAGCAGTTGTATTGATGACGCAGAAAATAAGTGCGGGGAAAAACCGGTATAGAGCTGTTATGCCTTTGGTTCAAGCAATTAAAGCTCAGAAGTCATCCTTACTGTAATTAGGTGATTTTTCCTCACTTAACATCCATTTAAAAATACAGTTTAAAACCAGGATTTGTAAGACAGGCAATATGTAAATTGGAACTCTTGCGGTCTTCTGGATATCTCTAAATGTGTATTTATGCAGTAAAGGCTAGATCTTCATGAGCTCACTGGTGATTTGACTCAGTTCCTTTGAAGCAATGTCTTTGAAGACATTGGAACCATTATGCAAGTACTCCTTGCAAAATGTTATTAGCTTTCAGAAGAATATTTATTCTCCCTTTAGCAGGATAGCCACACTTTTCTCTGTAATGTACTCAAGACGTTAACTGTCATGAGAAAGCAGTTTTGGTGAGAATTTCCCATTTTAAAATATTATCTTTTAAGAATCAAGAAACACAGCTAATACATTTACAGCAGGCCCATTTATTACTTACAAAATGTGAATAAATTAAAGCTTCAAAGTAATTTCATGAGATCCCTTACTACTGTTTTTATGAAATCAAAGGATATTTAAGATTCTACAATGTTTCTGCAAAATGTAAAGGACTAAGTTTAAAGTGTCATTTTGAAAATAAAACCTTTGTATTCTGTACATTTCCTTCTTTAAAATGAAAATGAGGCTTGACTTTGTTTTCCATATAGCATATGCAAGTCTATATAGTAAGAGAAAACAAGTGAAAAATATCATATTTCTCATTGTACATAATATCCCTCTGAGAAGACTACGTTTTACTTTTCTAAAGCATGTATTAGCTTTTTGTAGCTTAGTTTTATGGGGCTGTATCTTCAGATCATCTCTGTAAAGTTTTCTGGACAAGTGTTAAGACTGTGATTAGACCTATTAGTTATGTTTCGCCAATGTATTGATATAGTTTCAGAGGAATAGGTTGAGCAGTGTCAAAGCAGGATCTGAAGTAATGGAAACAGAAAAATGTCGTTTGTGGTCTTTTCTAAAAAGAGCAGGACTACTTTGGTTTAGTGATCTTTTGGTCATGAAATTCGATAGAAAGGTCAACATTTTTTCCTGCCTACGATGGTATCAAAATATTATGTAGCATGTAGTAAAATATTTTTCATGTAACATGTAGTAACAATGGTGAAAAAAAGAGCAAGAATGTAATAATGCAAAATGTGTGGGCATAATGTACAATTTAAAGTACCTACATAAAAGAGAATGTTTTATTAAAAAACATGAGTCATTCTCTAGTTCTATGTTCAGCAGCATTAGTTTAGACCTTTTCTTTAAAAGTGTTTTTTAAACCTTTCTTCCTAGCATGTGTCTGCCATACAGGTTAAGTTCTGATTTTATGAAATATATATATCTCAAATCTACTTCGTCAAAACCCTACACATTTATTCCCAGCTATTAGGTACCTGTACTTACTAGAATTCTTCCTTATACTTAACCAGTAGACATTTCTTTGGGAATTTCAAGCACAATTAATATGCTTTTTATTCTAAAAATGTCTTCTATATTTGTTTTTCTTATCGATCTATCATGTTTAACAGATCATTTAACCTTCCTTAAAACATCATCTACTGTACATCTGAATATAGAGCACCATTAAGTATTTTATTGAAGCAATTAGAATAAATACTAGTTTGTGTTAAAAAAGCAAAGAAATACATTCCTTAAGACAAAACCGTTTCTTTAGATTATGATGAAAACTTATTCCATATTCAAATGCTTTCCTTTCTGAAAATTCTCTTAGGAATACAATACATTTTGCCCTTTCATTTAATTTACTGTAACTATTTTTATAGGAAAAACTCTGAAGCAAGGATGCTTTACACTGTACATAATTTTATGCACATGTAGACACACACACACGTACCTCCTTCTTCATTGTATTTCATGTTCCATGTACTCTGTTGTTAGAGCCTTTACTTTTTCTTGGAAGCACTTTGCAAGTCCTGCTAGCAGAGGTTATGAATCAGATAGGATAATCAGAAGTCTTTACAATTTTACTGTATCTTTGTCTGTCCTTTCTTTCACCTTTCCTTTACTGCACTATCTTGTCTGTCTGATTCTCGCAGGAGACATGGATTACAACTGGTTGGACCATACGTCTTGGCATAGCAGTGAGGCATCCCCAATGTCTTTGGTGAGACATGTGGAGCCTTACCATTTAGTTTCCTTTATCATTTCACATTTCCTTTGTTTTATTTATACCTTTGCATGTTTTCTTTTTTGTATCCTTTTTTTTTTTTTATCCCACACCTATAGGGGACAGTCAAAGGGGAAAAAGAAAAACTAGTGAGCAGGCAGTTTTGTTGGATTCTAACACCTTATCCGAGAGGCAAAAGAAAATGGTGTGCTTTGGTGGCCACTCTTTGGAAGAGGACTTGGAATGGTCTGAGCCTCAGATAAAAGACTCTGGGGTAGATACCTGTAGTAGCACAACTCTAAACGAGGAACATAGCCATAGCGAGAAGGTACTGAGATTATGGAGCCTGCATTTTAACCTGCACATTTGGTCTTTGTTTGCTCTCTGTCACTCATTAAAATAGTGCATAAAATAAAAGATAGGGTGTTTCTAGAGACAATGTAGCATTTCTTAAGGTGCAGAAAAGAAAAACAAATGAAAAGTCTCTGCATGCTTGCAGCTTTTACTGTTTGGCAGCCTAAGAAAAAAAATGAGAGGCATAAAGGAATGTTGTTCTTATGGTTGCATAATAGTATATCGTGGTATTATCTTCAAGTATAAAATAATTAACAATAAGGATTCTACTGATTGGCTTATTTGACTTACTATGTTCAAACTCCTGGGGCTGAAATCAAATTAATAGTTTAAACCCCAGGTGAAAAAGGGAGAAAATTGGGTCTCTCTGCGCAGAAAAGTTGTTTTTCTTTTTTCCCTTTCACTGTCATGGTTGTTCTTTTGTTTTATTGCCATGCCATTTTTGTGCAGTATTGCGCAGAATTAAAGGCTTTGCCATCTGCTTTGGTATTTTTTATTTTTGCTTTCTGTTTGGTGGAGATTGTGATAAATCTTTTTAGAGTTGTTAGTTGTAATGGGAGTGCATTTGTGTGTGCCTGCTAATTTTGCATGAAATAGAGCATGAAATAGTAGTTATCTGTGAAAAAGTGCTATGATTACACAAAATAAAATGTTAAAATTTTATTAATTATGTCAGTATACAATATAACTGTGCCTATGTATAGTAATGGAATAATAACATTCACTCTATCTATGCTTTTTATGTGAACTAATTATTCCAAGAAAGAAATAATACATTTAAATACAGTAATGACTATACCTTTTAATGTATTCTATATGTTTTAATACACTACTACTGAGAGAAAGTAAAAGATTGAAAACTTTGTCAGTCTTAAAGAAAACGGACATGTTTGGAATAGTGGAAAAAGAAGAAATGTCTTACATCAAATTTCTGTTTTGAGTTAGACTTCTTTTTCAGTATTACTTTTATACTAGACCTCTACAGTTGTTTTTGTCAGTAGTCAGATGTGATTGTCATTGAGTGTAACTAGATGATCTTTCAAGTCCCTTCCAACCCAAACCATTTTATAATTCTATGATTCTATATCTGTCTAATCATCAAGATGCAAAGGCCATTCTAGATATTTACGGATTGGATTTAGTAAAATAAATAATGTTATTAAATATTAGAAGTACATTGTGATGGGCTATATATGCAAATAATTTTTTTCCAGCACAGTTTTCTGTTATTTTGTTTCATTAAATATTAGTGTAATCATAATACTTTCATGGCATTTTAAAAATATATCAGGAAATGAAAAGTATTACTGAAATATTTTTCTTTAAAATCCTGTTCACTGTATTTTCCATTAACACCATATGATAGCACCCAGTAACTTGGCAACCATCCAAAGATGGAGACCGTCTCATTGGTCGGATTTTGTTAAATAAACGACTAAAAGATGGAAGTGTGCCTAGAGACTCAGGAGCAATGCTTGGATTGAAGGTTGGTAATGAATAATCTTGGAACTAAAAACTCTCTCAGTTAAACTAGCAACCTTTATAATGAAGTATTCCCATATTATATAGTGTATTCATACTGATATCTATAATGTCTTATCATCCTCAAACTTACAAAACAAAGACATTTTATATTCAGTTACCAGAAGCAATTTTACAGGGTCCCTGACAGGCTCAAAAATTGTGTTTTTCAGAAAGACTAGACATGTTTTCACAAGTTTGCTGAGAATGCCTGCTCTGCAAGGTGCTAATTGCATTCTTGGTGGGCAAGCCAAGCCCTGTCCACTTTCTTCAGTGTGGAGCGTTGCACAATGGTATAACATCTGTTCCCCAAATAGGAAGAGAAATGTGAAAAATAAAGATCTTTGAAGATCTTGGGGACATCTGGAAGTCAATGACATTTCAATCCAGAGCGGATTCTGACAATGGAAGAGCCTGTTCCTGGATTTTTTATTTGCTACATTTTAAATACACAAGACAGGAAATTATTTAGTATTTATTGTATATTATCACAAAGTAATATGCTTGCATCTTTTTTATCATGCAGTACTCTTTGAATAGGTTATAAAGCTGTTTCTAGCTCAATTCTTGTGTGATATTATTATTTGCAGTTTCAGCAATACCAGTACAAGAATGAAAATGAATTATACCCAGTAAAGGAAACAAGCATGTATTTATTTTTAATCAACGTCCTTGTTGTGAGAAATCATTCAGAAGTTGGATTAATTCTTCATTCTCTATTTAGCATGACACTGACTTCACTTTGGGTACACATATTAGGCTATAGTCATACACTGTAAATAGGGATTAAATCAGTGTAGTTACTTATAAGATATACTAACATGCTTTGGAAATTTTTGATTTTTTTATTTAACTGATTGTATTTTGAAGTTGGTGGAGAAGCCAGCTGACCATCACTTTTGGTTTCCGTGTTGTCTTAATGTCAGAAAATGCAAAAGAAGGGACTACCAGTGTCACTATGAAGTATATTTTGTTTAAACTTCTATGTTTACAATTCTAAAATCTTCTATTATAAAGATCAGCTCCTCACTGAGATTCATGAATAGCTTAGATTCAAGAGTAACTACTTTTTAATCTCAACAGACATCTGAAATGTGTGTTTTTCAGCAGTTATTCGTGACCTGAATTTTCAAATATTTACATTATCAAAAGTAACCTAAACTGGATTTAGTATTACCAATTTTAAATCCCAACATGAAGACTGCTAAGAAACCTTAAGAATTTGAAGATTATGCAGTTATAACTAATTCTGATATTTGAATCTGCTGATTCTAAAATAAACAGCAGGGTCAAATCTTTGAAGGTTCCTGTGGAGAAATCTTAAGTACGACAAGTATTTTCATCTGACTTGCCCAGCCAAAGTGGATTTGATTAATTGCTAGAGGCGTTTGATGCTTAGTGTGAACATCATGAATTCTATTACATTAACATGTGGATGTGAGAGCAATCTGGCTGCGACATCTGTCACCCCATTGATCTCCAGGGTTGATTCGGCTGATCTGGCTGGCTAGGCAGGTGTCCCCTTCCTCCCTCACCACTTCACGTGCATCCCTGCCAAAGCTGCATGCTCAGTCGAAGAGGACGACCTTCCCTGATAGAGGTGTATCATTCATCGGTCAAGGGTATAAGGTAGCTGCGCTCCCCTGCTAGAACCTCCAAACAAGCTCAAGGTCCATGTGTAGGAAAACATAGGGTAGTCAAGCTTTCAAGACTGCAGAATTAAAAAAAAAAAAAAAAAAGAGAGAGAGAGAGGGAGAGAAAAAACCTGGAGTACTGCATCCAGCTCGAGAGACCTCAGCACAGGAAAGACATGGACCTGTTGGAGCGGGTCCAGAAGAGGGCCACTGAAATGATCAGACCACAAAAATGAACACCTCTCCTGTGAGGACAGGTTGAGTTGGGGTTGTTCAGCCTGGGGAAGAGAAGGCTCCCGGGAGACCTTCTTGCAGCCTTCCAGTACTTAAAGGGGGCCTATAGGAAACATGGGGACAGACTTTTTAGGAGGGCCTGTTGCAATAGGACAAGTGGTAATGGTTTTAAATTAAAAGAGGGTAGATTTTGACTAGATTTAAGGAAGAAATTTTTGACAATGAGGGTGGCACAGGCTGCCCACAGAGTTGGTAGATGACCCATCCCTGAAAATGTTCAAGGTCAGGTTGGAGGGAGCTCTGAGCAACCTGATCTAGTTGGAGATGTCCCTGCTCATTGCAGGGGGGTTGGACTAGATGACCTTTAAAGGTCCTTTCCAACCCAAACTATTCTATGAATATATCTGTTTTAAGTTAAAAAGTATCGAAGTAAGCAGTCTAATGGCCAATACCTTACATTTTTTTGGGTGGTAGTTTATAACATATATAGTGAATATATGTTATAAATATAGTGAGTATATATATATTCACATATATATGAATATACTGAAATACTATACAAATATTTGCTAAAGTTTAAAAGCTTTATCATTCTGTATCTGCATTGTGTTTAAATTACAGAAATAGCCAGAGTAGGTACAAACATAACCTGTCATAGCCAAAATTCTGTGGTGTTTTTTTCAAGTGTATCTGTCTTACCTGGGCTATCTGAAAACCAAGGAAATAATTGAATTATTATTTCTGTTGCTAGAACTTTTAAGTCATTTAAAGTAATTTTTATTCTGTGAAAATGCTTCCTCTTTGAAACAGGTAGTAGGAGGAAAGATGACTGAATCAGGTCGACTCTGTGCATTTATTACCAAAGTTAAAAAAGGAAGCTTAGCTGATACCGTGGGGCATCTTAGACCAGGTATGTATTTACTGTACATCTATATTGCTGTCTTGATTTTCTAAAGGTGATCACAAGTGAGCAAGTTTAATGAGATGTGAAATTACGTTAAATATGTGCAATGAACTATTGTAGAATTCAACCTGAACATTCAGTTACAAGATTATTGACATTACTGCTTTTGTGAAATATATAAATTCTCATTGTTTTCAAAATTATATTTGAATTTTTTTATTCAAATTTTTGTACTCAAAATAATATTCCACTGATGTCCTGCCCACTCGTTTTGTGGTGTATATTTTATTAAGAGCAAATGTGCCAACAGAACCAGCTCGGCTAAGAAACCGCTTCTATCCCAACATGCAAACCATGGATTGCTATATTTGAGAATGTGCAAGAAATATTAACTATTAACATAAGAACTATCTGACCCTTAAATACTAAAATTGTAGAGGTAAATGGATCTTCAAAATAGTAAGTTGATGAGATACGCTGTTTTAAAGATCTGCATTTGCTAAAGAGCATGTTGGGGTTTCTTTTAAACCACAGCTGCCAAAGCGAATAGGAGCTCTAATTCAGCAGGGGTACTACTGATGATCTAATTGTTTCACTAAACTTTACATATGTGAGGCTGAGCTGCAGAAAACCTTTAATACTTAGGATTTTCCTGAATGAAGGACTGCAAACTTGTTCTACAATACAGGTTTCACAATGCAGTAAACTGACAGTAGAATGACTTAAATTGTCATTGTAAGTACAGTTCACAGCAGACTTCATAAGCAGTGTTATTACTGAAATTACAGGTGATGAAGTATTGGAATGGAATGGAAGGCTGCTACAAGGAGCCACCTTTGAAGAGGTTTATAACATCATTTTAGAATCCAAACCTGAGCCACAAGTGGAGCTTGTTGTTTCAAGACCAATAGGGTAAGTAATTTTGTAAATGTTTTTACTAAATATGATTAAAATGTTGCTAAATTTCACTTTTAGGCCAGAGTGTATCAAACGCATTCATAAACATTATAAACAGTAAAACTTTTTGCAGAATTCTGTAAACCAAAAGCATAGCTAGAATAATAAATCATACCAGTAAGTAGAAAAAGCTGGTGTGAAATCCTGTGTTCTCTCACAGAGTGCCAGGCATTATCTGCTAATATGGCAAAAAACAGATTCCCTTCTGTGGTTGTTTAGTTGGCGATCCAGACTATATTGGCTCTGAAACTGTGTTTATACTCTTCTTATTGTTGCAGTTCTTGATTAGTAACTTGACTCTTGATTTTTATTTCTCCATTCTCATTTCTATATAATATATATAAAATTATATATTCATACGTGATCTGTGAACTGATGGTGAACTCTATTTACTGAGAGACTGCAATGTAGAATGTTGCCCAAAATACAGTATGCTAATGACATAATCAATACACTTTGGAAAGTCTCGAATCCACATTCTAATCATCTTCATCTATGAAATCTATTAAATTATCGCTTGTTATCTAATGCAGAATGTATCTGAATGAATAGCTAACACTAGTGCTTGTCTAAACTGTGTGGCACTTTTTCTTTGGTGCTTTACATTGCCCAGTTTTCTTAACATTCAGACCTATCTCTCAATGTCTAAACTTAATTTTTTCTTGCATAGCAATAGGGCATTTCTAGTTGTTTTGTTATATTAGACTGTGAATACTTCCCCTTCTTCATCTGTTTTTTCTCTTCCAAGTTTCCTACAGCCTATAGTCACATCCATCCCTTTTTTACTTCTCCATTGGAAGTTCCATAGCTGATCACACCAGGGCTGTGAAGGAGGTGATGCTTATCACTGAATTTGAAGATGCTTACAGTTGTTAAGAATTTTCTCTTTTCCCCCACAGAATTTACTGTGATATATATGACACAACTGGACAGGGTGCTAGGTAATCTCATCTAGGCTCCCTCTTCAACATAAGGTTTGACCAGGTGGTCTTTCAAGATCTCTTCCAACCCGTGCTGTTCTCTGAGTCTATAATTATAATTAATTATAATTAATAATTATATTTATCCCTTTATTTGTATAAGATGCACACAATTATCTTACCTTCATATGAGAAAGCATAGGTAACAGTACAACTAAAAATTAAGAAATACTAAAAAAAATCTAGGACCATATAATCTGTGGATGGAATTTCAGTGAGGATCATTTGTTATGGGTTCAGCTATAACAGGAACTTAATGTGTTTGACACATCAGGAACTTAATGCAGGAACTTAATTTGGTTTGACAATTATAAACGAACTTGTTAATAACAAAAACTGCTTTATCTTGTCAGTGGGATGAGAGGTTATTTCCTACACACATATTGAATTGCAACCCCTTTAGGGTAAAGACTGTATCATCTGTCTTACACTTAAAAACCTTTGCATAACTTAGGAGTTTTAAGTATAATAGTAATACTAAGGGACAGGCTACATTGCTAGAAGAATATTGCCTCAGAAAAGGACGTTTCAAATTCATTTCATAGGTCTTTCATAGTTTCTCTGAAACAGAAGTTCATAGCAAAAATTTCAAGAAACTGCTCACGTCTTGAAAATATTCTTGAAAATTTTTTCTCTTTCTGCATTCTCTTCACTGTGTGAAATTTCCTGTATTCTTTCCTGTACTTTTATATTTACCGTCTGCTGTTTACCTTCTTTATCATCATGTCTTCTGTTACGTTACCGTGGGCTCCACTTGCGGTCGCTAGAGCAGCTCATCTATAATTCTGAGAAGCCCATCCGTAATTCCTTAAAGTGATGTGGGCTCTCAAGTCGCCTTCTTCAGCATTAACTGCTTGCTACATAGGTTGAACAACTGAGCCCTAGCAGGGCTAAAAATGTTCTGTGTGCTTGATTCCCAGTGTCTTTTTGCAGTAGCTGTAAAAGAGGGTTTTCACCTCCAAAACTCCAGTTACTAATCTAAATGGGTTTATAACTAAAGTCTCAGGGATGAATACTTTCTGCAAGGTTTCTTTATATATAGATTTATTATTAATTGCAGAAAGAGTACTTTCTGCAAGAACCTAAGGTTTTAGAATCTGTTTAGATGTGTGTAACTCTTTGGATTTTGATGTTAAAAATATAACTTCAGTAATGTTTTTAATGAGATTTGAGCTGATGAACTGGAAATACCGTATTATCTTCTCAGTTCAGGAGATTTCTGGTCATAATCAAATGGGCTATACAAATCAATATATTATGCTTGCCCAAGGAAACATAACACCATAGATCTGTGTTCTGCCCCAGGGAATACAGTTTCAATGTATTTAAAATAAAAGTTCTGATTTACCAGATGTCTGAAGTGATAATTATTTCCATTAGAACAATTGATGCCCACTTGAAGGTTTTCACTTTTGCATTGAGGTATATCCTATTACTTATAAAGAGAGTCTCTTGATCGTCTCATGGCAACGCACTAACTCATGCCAGAAATCTTCAGACAGTTACTAGCTATTAACTTAGCTGAGAAAGACAATCTATTGTCATATCCTGATGTCGTGGTTTAGCCCCAGCCGGCAACTAAGCACCACGCAGCCGGTCACTCACTCCCCCTCCCGCAGTGGGACAGGGGAGAGAATTAGGAAAAAAAACCTCGTGGGTTGAGATAAACACGGTTTAATAGGACAGAAAGAAAGAAGGAAACAACAATGATAATACCAACAAAGGAATGTACAAGAACAAGTGATGCCCAATACAGCAATAGCTCACCACCCAGTGATCGACAGCCCGTCCCCGAGCAGCGATTTCCACCCCCCCAGCCAACTCCAGTTTATGTACTGGGCATGACATCATATGGTATGGAATACCCCTTTGGCCAGCCTGGGCCAGCTGTCCCGGCTGTGTCCCCTCCCAGCTCCCCGTGCACCCCCAGCCTGCTCGCTGGCAGCCCAGCACGAGAAGCTGGACTGTCCTTGACTGCTCAGCAACAACCCAAAACATCAGCACATTATCAACAGTTTCTCATCCCAAATCCAAAACACAGTCTCACACTAGTTTCTGTGAAGAAAACCAGCTCTATCCTGGCTGAAACCAGGACACCTGATATTCTGAATACAAAACCAAATTCCAGTAAACATGATTGTTAGTTCTTCATTTTATTATGGGCTGACTGCTATGAAAACTGAAGATGGCATGCTAAGATGATAAAGGAAGATAAAATGGAAAGCTCTTTTGAAAAAAAAAAATTGTACCATTTTGGCATGCAATTTATAACTTTTTCTATCTTAAAATAAAAATTGATGGCCAAGTTGCTATTGTATGTGAGCTGGCTGTCTCTTATATGCAGGAACTTGTCTATTTTCCTCTTTCTAATTCTCAGAAATATTTATTTTAAAATGTATGTTATTTTCATAGTTACTACTGTTTTGAATTTGGAAGGAATGATGCATTGTGTTTTATTAATTATTCTACACAATCTGCTTGCAATGGAACATATCTTAAAATATAAGGAGATGTCACTGTTGCTGTGACTCAGAGCTGAAGCTCTTCATCTTCCTTTGTTTTGCTCAAATACCTCCAAAATGATCTATTAGCATTGATAGTTTTTATTAGCATACAGCAATGTTTGCCCCTCATAGGAAGACTGCGTTCCGTTGGGGGGTGAGTGGGTGTAATGAGGTATTTAGTCATTGCGACTGACTGCTTTAAAAGTACATAGCTGTACACACAATTTAATACAGGTGATGGAACATTTCATGTATATGCAACTATGCAATTTTGCCAAATGAAATTGCTCATCTTATTTAGTCATGGAAAATGTAAGATTGTCCAAATTTGGGGTTCAAGGACAGTAAAGGATATATTGGGATAGCCATCATTGGCAGTCTAGTATGTTTGAGTGAGGGTCCAATAAAGCTAATTAATGGTTAATATTATAATAAAGTCTAGTATTCACAATTTTAGTCTTCCATCAACTCTGAGATTTTTCTTATTTTTATTTACCAGATTATTTTATTTGTGACTGTGCAGCCTCTCTCCTGCATTCACAAAACCACTTGTTCTGTAGGCTTTAATTTGCCACTGAAATTATCTATACTGGATAAAAGATAAATCTTCCCCGTGGCTGAAGACAGCGAGTAGACCATATGCCTTTCGTGAGGCATTCCATGGTGGCTTGAGAAGTGGTATAGTGTAACTGAAATTTGAATATGCTTGTTAGATAAAGGATCAACCTCTCTTTTCCTGATTCCAGGGACATTCCCAGAATACCTGACAGCACACATGCACAGCTGGAGTCCAGTAAGTTTCAATTGTGGGGTAGGAAAATCTTCTCTCTCTTTTATGTAAGCACAAATAGATTGAAAAATGTCATCTACAGTCAGTATAGCTCTCGTCTCTTTGTCTGTATTCGTCTCAACGTGTCATCTTACTGTGTTATCTATCTACCTTTGTTTAATAATAAACTATCAAAAGTCAGGATATTTTGATTTAGGCTCAACATTTGGTTATAAACTTAGGCTATTTTTGATTGACAAGAAAAGCATAATTCTAACTAATAAACAAGAACGTTAACAGTAATTTTTAATTTCCTGTTTTGTTGTTTTGCATTTCAGTTGAACCTTATAAACTAAAAATGGGGAAGAAATGTTCTTTATCTACAACCTGACAGATAGTTACTTTGAAATCAGTATACTTCTCCTTTATTGGAACCATTCAGAACCCTTTAAATTGGCAAAACCAGTATTTCATGTGGGGAAAAATAACATGATCTTTGGCTTATATCTGATAAGATGGATTTCAGCCTGGAGTTATTTATCATTGTTTCATAAATCTTTTATAATAGAAGCCATGAATAAATGCAGTGGCATAAACTTGATTATAATAATATGAAAAACTCCTCCAATAACTTTTCACTGATCAGCCAAGTCTTAAAATAAAATCCATTTTATCTTTTGTGAGATGTGGAATGTCTTTTGTTTTTATAAAAATATTTAACTTTTAATCTATGTTTTATATGTCAAAACTTGTCCTTTGACAGTTTGCAGACCTTGTAGATTTGAAATAAAATGCACAAAAAACACTGCATGCATCTTGATGTTTTTGTAAAAATCTGATTAAAAATTAGTCTGACTGTACAAGACAATAAGTGCCCTTCAGAAGACTGAATTCCTTTGACCACATTAAAGTGGTCAAAGGAAAAAATAACTTGACTATTTAGGAATTTTGGGACTTCAACTTACTGACATAATTACAGTCAGAATTCTCTGCATAAACTTTTTAATCCTATATGCTTCAGATGACATTTTGCAACTGTAATAAACTTGGAAAGCTTTTGATTGCATCTGAGCACCAAAAGACTGAGTATCATTATTTGTCAATTTTAAACAAAGAAGTGATATTTATCACAACTTTATTGTATGTTTGGTTATATTTGTACAATTTTTCTTTAAAGAACATTGTGAAGAATGTGTAAGTGCTACTATTTATAAAATACTTTTATTTATAATTACAGGTTCTAGTTCATTTGAATCTCAAAAAATGGACCGACCTTCTATTTCAGTGACTTCTCCTATGAGTCCTGGCATGTTAAGGGATGTTCCACAGTTCTTGTCTGGACAACTTTCAGTATGTAAACATTTCATTAATATTAATGTTGTGTTTTTGCAGCATATACAACTCTCACTGCAGAGTACAAGCTGTCTGACATAAATTTTTTGTTAAACTAGCTACATTTTTTAGTTAATGCTATATATCTCAGTTTAAGAAGGGTCATATTTTCATAAGAACAGTCCTTTTTATTAGCTTTTGGAAATATTATATATGTTGAATTAGAGATACATATGTATATTTATGTAGTAAGCTAGACTGTTAGAGTCAAATTTTCAGAAAGGCCTAATCTTGGCTCCAGTTACGTTTGTGCTGTTGAGTGCATACACTTTTTCAACTGTAACACTTATAGGTACAGTTGGTAGATTTTATTAGCTGTGCACTTAGACATTAATACTACTTATTTCTTATGCACTAGCTTTCATACGTACTTTTCCCCCGATAACTCTTTGATTGTTTACTAATGTTGTACTCTTTGTATCAGTGTTACTCACTTTTGTTCTTCACTCTCATTGAGAACAAGGTTCATTACATGAATGTTTTCTTTGCAAGGGTAGTTTTTTGTACTAAAGAACTTGGGTTTTGTATGCCTTTCTGTGTAAGTTACAACTCCAAAATGGGATTTTTCAAAAGTGCTCAGTTGTGGCCTGGTACATGTTGAAAAGGAGAGGAGAATGGAACGGAAGCAGTGCAAAACTGGTGTTAAACAAGTTTGAAAACCTCACATTCATATTTCTACCAACTTGTTTATGTTAAGATAATGAGTGCGCCATAAAAATACGCACGAAATCAAAGCAGACTGTTTATAGGTCTCACAGAAATGGTTTTTGGTATTGATAGAGGAGACGAAGAAATATTTTTCTGCCTGTTCAGCAGCCATGTTGGCTCCATTTTGCAATGCATGAGACATCATTTGTTTTGCTCATCACACCAGCCATCTATAGTATATAATTTTTATTTTTCTGTAACTGTTGTTGTTAGCTACTTTGAAAGACCTAATCCTTTGGATAAATGGAAAGTTAGAAATCTTGACTGTGGAGTACAAAATGCTTTGCACAAAATACAATTACAAGGCAACATTAACATGAACTGTCAAAATACACAGACTGAGGTTTCTAAAAACCAATTTAGTTTTTTACAAGACAGCAAAAATTGTTGTTAGTAGAAACAGGGAAGAAAGCAATCTCTTATAGCTAAATCTCATAAAAGATTAGGCTGTCAAATCATTTTGGTTCCTAGCTCCCAGCATGAAATTTAAGATCCAGAGTTAGCTGCTCAGACATCCAATGCACAGACACTGCGGAATGATGGTCCAAATAGGAACCACACAGAACTGACTTCCTCGCTTTCTCAGTTTCAGAAACAAAACCTTCAGGAGTTTAAGATTAGGATTTATTAGTAAAGACAGTAAGTCTGTTGATTTTGTGGTTTGATAGGATATTGCAATTTGAGGTGCCTAAGAATAGTATCAGGAGATTTGGAGGTATATTCTAATTTACTGAGAATAATAGAATTCACAGGGTTTTATATCACAGACTGGCATATAAATTCAGTATTTAACTCAAGAAGGCATCATTCTTATTTTTAATTATTTTTTGCTTGTTTCAAGATATAAATGCCTTTATTAATAAGTTTATACCATTTCTTTCCATCTAAGGAAACCAAATAATGTTAGGAGACATTTAAAGATCTTTCCTATGTTTGTCCTCTTCGTACTCCCTTATGTGTTGCTTGCAATTATTTACAATACTCCCTACTACACAATATCCTCATTTCCCCCAGAGAGCAGCTGATAACTGAGAACGCACAGCTCCAGTTGACTGACACTGAAGTCAGAAATGTTCAGTAACTCTCTAAACTTCTGCTGTCCCAATGTAGACGCCTAACATTAGTAGACAGTTTGAAAACCTGGACACTTATCTTTACCTCACCAGCTAAAGAAAAGTTGGATATAGCTGTATTTCATGTTAATCATGTTAATGGCACAACCCAGCTCCTGCTGTTGTTGGCTCAAGGCTTTGGGAGGCTAGTACTAAACCTTTTGCTTTGTGAGGAAGGGTGGCTGTCACAATGTCTGAAGATGGTGTGGATGGATAGCAACAGGCACCTAACTGGGCACATTGAAATGCATAGACTAAAATACACTTTTAGAAAAAGATGACTTTAAGAGAATTGAAGTATTCTACAGGAACAGTTTCTTCAAAACAGTAAATATCTGTAGTTTCTTTTTGATCTGATAAGTTAGTTTTGAAAAATCCTTTTTTTTTTAACTTTTCAGATTTGGAGGTTTATGCATCTTGAAGGTAGATATCTGTAATTTCTTTTTGATCTGATATTTTAAGTTAGTTTTGAAAAATCCTTTTTTTTTTAACTTTTCAGATTTGGAGGTTTATGCATCTTGAAGGTAGTGCAATGAGTAGTTTTTCCTTCACTTTTTAAATTTTTGGTTTCTCATTTTATAACTTTAAAAAATTTTGAAACTTTGGGAAAGTTAGTGGAAAAAACCTCTTTGTAGAGTTGGAGATGTTTTGAAAAATTAGACTGGATTGTGAGATTTTCTAATTTTGGACCTTTAGCACAGGTGAAATAACAGGGAAAAATTGAATTTTAATAATCTCCTCAAGTTACAAAAAATATTTTAGTTTGAACACTGCAAAATGGATGAGCTTCAGTATTTTAGCTTTCCATGTATTTAATCAGCTCTTTTGTGATAGAACAGTTGATGGAACACTCATTCATTCCAAATAGCTGAGTAAGATGGAAGTGGAAGGAAATAATAAATTCCAAATGTATTTGGGAATGTGCTCTTTATGGTGAGTGCCTAGGCAGGAGAATAACTGCAGAGCCCTGGCAGTAGATGGGGACAGGATGCTGTTCTTTGTGGAAGTGAAGGGTCGGTTGACATTCTGGGCGATAGTAGCTGAATTCAGACAGGTGTGCTGAATCTGAGGGAACCGATCATAGGCAAGATTTTGGAAGTCTTTTCTGTATTTTCTGTACTTTTGGGCGATACCCTGTAGTCCTGATGGTCCATTGTTAGGGAAGCTGTGTGTAACAGGCTGTGAAATACAAGAGTTATGGGCAGAAGTGGAGATACCTACAGTTCAGATGGAGGTCTGAATTATTTGAATAAATACTTGGATATATGCATCCTTATGCAGACAGTGCTACAGATCACAGAATCATTAAGGTTGGAAA